>NW_027227523.1:0-125597 GCF_037783145.1 Equus przewalskii | reverse complement strand
GGCAGGTGATTCCGGAGTGTTCGCCAAGTGGTTCTGGCGTAGCCGGCAGGTGATTTTGCATGTCCGGCAATGGTTCCGGCGAGTCGAGCCGGTGGTTCCGGCATGTCCAGCTGGTGGTTCCGGCATGCCCGGCAGGTGATTCCGGAGTGTCTGGCATGTGGTTCTGGCACCTCTGAGAGGTGGTTCCGGCATACCCGGCAGGTGATACCAGAGTGTTCGCCAAGTGGTTCTGGCGTAGCCGGCAGGTGATTTTGCATGTCCGGCAATGGTTCCGGCGAGTCGAGCCGGTGGTTCCGGAATGTCCGGCAGGTGGTTCCGGCATGTCCGACAGGTGGTTCCGGGATGTCCAGCACGTGGTTCCAGCATGCCCTGCAGGTGATTCCGGAGTGTCCGGCATGTGGTTCTGGCACCTCTGAGAGGTGGTTCTGGCATGCCAGATTGGTGATTCCGGAGTGTTCGCCAAGTGGTTCTGGCGTAGCCGGCAGGTCATTTTGCATGTCCGGCGGTGGTTCCGGCGTATCCAACAGTTGTTTCCGGTCTGTCCGGCAGGTGGTTCTGGCGTGACCGGCACGTGGTTCTGGCACGTCTGAGAGTTGGTTCCGGCATGCCCGACAGGTGATTCCGGAGTGTCCGCCACGTGGTTCTGGCATACCCGGCAGGTGATTTTGGCGTGTCTGGCAGGTGTTTCTTGCAAGTCGAGCATTTGGCTCAGGCATGCTCAGCAGGTGCTTCCGGCGTGTCTGGCACGTGGTTCTGGTGTGTCTGAGAGCTGGTTCTGGCATGTCCGGCAGATGATTCCTTAGTGTCCACCAAGTGGTTGTGGCATACCCGGCAGGTGATTTTCGCGTGTCAGGTAGGTGGTTCCGGCGAGTCGAGTAGGAGGTTCCGGCGTGCTCGGCTGGTGGTTCAGGCGTGTCTGGCAGGTGGTTCCGGCATGCCCGGCAGGTGATTCCGGAGTGTCCGGCATGTGGTTCTGGCACCTCTGAGAGGTGGTTCCGGCATGCCCGGCAGGTGATACCGGAGTCTCCGGCATTTGGTTCTGGCACCTCTGAGAGGTGGTTCTGGAATGCCTGGCATGTGATTCCGGAGTGTCTGCCGCGTGGTTCTGGCATAGCCGGCAGGTGATTTTGGCGTGTCCAGCAGCTGGTTCTGGTGAGTCGAGCAGGTGGTTCTGGCGTGCTCGGCAGGTGCTTCCGGTGTCATTGGCATCTGGTTCCGGCATGTCTGAGAGATGGTTCCGCCATGCCCGGCAGGTGATTCCGGAGTGTTCGCCAAGTGGTTCTGGCGTAGCCGGCAGGTGATTTTGCATGTCCGGCAATGGTTCCGGCGAGTCGAGCCGGTGGTTCCGGCATGTCCAGCTGGTGGTTCCGGCATGCCCGGCAGGTGATTCCGGAGTGTCTGGCATGTGGTTCTGGCACCTCTGAGAGGTGGTTCCGGCATACCCGGCAGGTGATACCAGAGTGTTCGCCAAGTGGTTCTGGCGTAGCCGGCAGGTGATTTTGCATGTCCGGCAATGGTTCCGGCGAGTCGAGCCGGTGGTTCCGGAATGTCCGGCAGGTGGTTCCGGCATGTCCGACAGGTGGTTCCGGGATGTCCAGCACGTGGTTCCAGCATGCCCTGCAGGTGATTCCGGAGTGTCCGGCATGTGGTTCTGGCACCTCTGAGAGGTGGTTCTGGCATGCCAGATTGGTGATTCCGGAGTGTTCGCCAAGTGGTTCTGGCGTAGCCGGCAGGTCATTTTGCATGTCCGGCGGTGGTTCCGGCGAGTCGAGCCGGTGGTTTCGGCGTGTCCGGCAGGTGGTGCTGGGGTGACCGGCACGAGGTTCTGGCACGTCTGAGAGTTGGTTCCGGCATGCCCGACAGGTGATTCCGGAGTGTCCGCCACGTGGTTCTGGCGTAGCTGGCAGGTGATTTTGGTGTGTCCAGCGGGTGGTTTTGGCGAGTCGAGCAGGTGGTTCTGGCGTGCTCGGCAGGTGCTTTCGGTGTCATTGGCATGTGCTTCCGGCATGTCTGAGAGGTGGTTCCGGCATGCCCGGCAGGTGGTTCCGGAGTGTCTGTCGAGTGGTTCTGGAGCCAGCCCGGCAGGTGATTCCGAAGAGTTCACCAAATGGCTGTGGCGTAGCCGGCAGGTGATTTTGGCGTGTCTGGAATGTGGTTCCGGCTAGTTGAGCAGGTGGATCAGGCGTGCTCGCCAGGGGGTTCAGGCGCGTCTGGCAGGTGGTTTCGGTCTGTTCGGGGAGTGGTTCCGGCATCTCAGGCACATGGTTCTGGCACGTCTGAGAGGTGGTTCCGGCCGGACGGAGAGGTGTTTCCGGAGTGTCCGCCAAGTGGTTCTGGCGTAGCTGAAAGGTGATGTTGGCGTGACCAGCAGGTGGTTCCAGCCAGCCCGGCAGGTGATTCCGGAGTGTCTGCCGTGTGGTTCTGGCGTAGCTGGCAGGTGATTTTGGCGTGTCCAGCATGTGGTTAAGGCGAGCTCGGCAGGTGGTACCAGCATGTCCGGAACATGGTTCTGGCACGTCTGAGAGAAGGTTCCGGCATGCCCGGCAGGTGATTCCGGAGTGTCCGGCATGTGGTTCTGGCACCTCTGAGAGGTGGTTCCGGCATGCCCGGCAGGTGATTCCGGAGTGTCCGGCATTTGCATCTCACACCTCTGAGAGGTGGTTCCGGAATGCCTGGCATGTGATTCCCGAGTGTCTGCCGAGTGGTTCTGGCGTAGCCGGCAGGTGATTTTGGCGTGTCCAGCAGGTGGTTCCGGCGAGCTCGGCAGGTGGTTCCGGAATGTCCGGCATGTGGTTCTGGCACCTCTGAGAGTTGGTTCCGGCATGCCCGGCAGGTGGTTCCGGAGCGTCCGCCAAGTGTTTCTGGCATACCCGGCAGGTGATTTTGGCATGTCCGACAGGTGTTTCTTGCGAGTCGAGCAGGTGGCTCAGGCATGCTCAGCTGGTGCTTCCGGCGTCTGTGGAACGTGGTTCTGGTGTGTCTGAGAACTAGTTCTGGCATGTCGGGCAGATGATTCCGGAGTGTCCACCAAGTGGTTCTGGTATACCTGGCAGGTGATTTTGGCGTGTCAGGAAGGTGGTTCCGGCTAGTTGAGCAGGTGGATCAGGCGTGCTCGCCAGGGGGTTCAGGCGGGTCTGGCAGGTGGTTTCGGTCAGTTCGGGCAGTGGTTCCGGCATCTCAGGCACATGGTTCTGGCACGTCTGAGAGGTGGTTCCGGACGGCCTGACAGGTGTTTCCGGAGTGTCCGCCAAGTGGTTCTGGTGTAGCTGAAAGGTGATGTTGGCGTGACCGGCAGGTGGTTCCAGCCAGCCCGGCAGGTGATTCCGGAGTGTCTGCCGAGTGTTTCTGGCGTAGCCGGCAGGTGATTTTGGCGTGTCCAGCAGGTGGTTTTGGCGAGTCGAGCAGGTGGTTCTGGCGTGCTGGGCAGGTGCTTCCGGTGTCATTGGCATGTGGTTCCGGCATGTCTGAGAGGTGGTTCCGCCATGCCCGGCAGGTGATTCTGGAGTGTCCGGCATGTGGTTCTGGCACCTCTGAGAGGTGGTTCCGGCATGCCCGGCAGGTGATACCGGAGTGTCCGGCATGTGGTTCTGGCACCTCTGTGAGGTTGCTCTGGCATGCTCGGCAGGTGATACCGGAGTGTCCGGCATTTGGTTCTGGCACCTCTGAGAGGTGGTTCCGCGACGCCTGGCATGTGATTCCGGAGTGTCTTCCGAGTGGTTCCGGCGTGTCCAGCAGGTGTTTGCGGTCTGTCCGGCAGGTGGTTGTGGCGTGTCCGGCACGAGGTTCTGGCACGTCTGAGAGTTGGTTCCGGCATGCCCGACAGATGATTCCGGAGTGTCCGACACGTGGTTCTGGCGTACCCGGCAGGTGATTTTGGCGTGTCTGGCAGGTGTTTCTTGCAAGTCGAGCATTTGGCTCAGGCATGATCAGCAGGTGCTTCCGGCGTCTCTGGCACGTGGTTCTGGTGTGTCTGAGAGCTGGTTCTGGCATGTCCGGCAGATGATTCCGGAGTGTCCACCAAGTGGTTCTGGTATACCTGGCAGGTGATTTTGGCGTGTCAGGAAGGTGGTTCCGGCTAGTTGAGCAGGTGGATCAGGCGTGCTCGCCAGGGGGTTCAGGCGGGTCTGGCAGGTGGTTTCGGTCTGTTCGGGGTGTGGTTCCGGCATCTCAGGCACATGGTTCTGGCACGTCTGAGAGGTGGTTCTGGCCGGCCGGAGAGGTGTTTCCATGGTGTCCGCCAAGTGGTTCTGGCATAGCTGGCAGGCGATGTTGGCGTGACCGGCAGGTGGTTCCAGCCAGGCCGGCAGGTGATTCCGAAGAGTTCACCAAATGGTTGTGGCGTAGCCGAAAGGTGATTTAGGCGTGTCCACCAGGTGGTTTTGGCGAGTCGAGCAGGTGGTTCTGGCGTGCTTGGCAGGTGCTTCCGGTGTCATTGGCATGTGGTTCCGGCATGTCTGAGAGGTGGTTCCGCCATGCCCGGCAGGTGATTCCAGAGTGTCCGGCATGTGGTTCTGGCACCTCTGAGAGGTGGTTCCGGCATGCCCGGCAGGTGGTTCCGGAGTGTCCGGCATTTGGTTCTGGCACCTCTCAGAGGTGGTTCCGGAATGCCTGGCATGTGACTCCGGAGTGTCTGCCGAGTGGTTCTGGCGTAGCCGGCAGTTGATTTTGGCGTGTCCACTAGGTGGTTCTGGGGAGTGGATCAGCTGGTTCCGGCATCTTCGGCAGGTGGTACCGGCGTGTCCAGAACATGGTTCTGGCAAGTCTGAGAGGTGGTTCCGGCACGCCCGACAGGTGATTCCGGAGCGTCCGCCAAGTGTTTCTGGCGTACCCGACAGGTGATTTTGGCATGTCCGACAGGTGTTTCTTGCGAGTCGAGCAGGTGGTTCCCTCATGCCCGACAGGTGATTTCGGAGTGTTCGCCAAGTGGTTCTGGCGTAGCCGGCAGGTCATTTTGCATGTCTGATGGTGGTTCCGGCAAGTCGAGCCGGTGGTTCCGGCGTGTCCAGCAGGTGTTTACGGTCTGTCCGGAAGGTGGTTCTGGCGTGACTGGCACGAGGTTCTGGCACGTCTGAGAGTTGGTTCCGGCATGCCCGACAGGTGATTCCGGAGTGTCCGCCACGTGGTTCTGGCGTACCCGGCAGGTGGTTCAGGCGGGTCTGGCAGGTGGTTTCGGTATGTTCGGGGTGTGGTTCCGGCATCTCAGGCACATGGTTCTGGCACGTCTTAGAGGTGGTTCCGGCCGGGCCGACAGATGTTTCCGGAGTGTCCGCCAAGTGGTTCTGGCGTAGCTGAAAGGTGATGTTGGCGTGACCGGCAGGTGGTTCCAGCCAGCCCGGCAGGTGATTCCGGAGTGTCCGGCATGTGGTTCTGGCACCTCTGACAGGTGGTTCCGGTATGCCTGGCAGGTGATACTGGAGTGTCCGGGATATGGTTCTGGCACCTCTGAGAGGCGGTTCCGGAATGCCTGGCATGTGATTCCGGAGTGTCTGCCGAGTGGTTCTGGTGTAGCCGGCACGTGATTTTGGCGTGTCCAGCAGGTGGTTCCGGCGAGCTCGGCAGGTGGTTCCGGCATGTCCGGAACATGGTTCTGGCACGTCTGAGAGGTGGTTGCGACACGCCCTGCAGTTGGTTACGGAGTGTTTGCCGCGTGGTTCTGGATTAGCCGGCAGGTGATTCTGGCGTATCCAGCAGGTGGTTCTGGGGAGTGGATCAGGTGGTTCCGGCATACTCGGCAGGTGGTACCGGCGTGTCCGGAACATGGTTCTGGCAAATCTGAGAGGTGGTTCCGGCATGCCCGACAGCTGATTCCGGAGTGTTCGCCAACTGGTTCTGGCGTAGCCGGCAGATCATTTTGCATGTCCGGCAATGGTTCCGGCGAGTCGAGCCGGTGGTTCCGGCATGTCCAGCAGGTGGTTTTGGCGAGTCGAGCAGGTGGTTCTGGCGTGCTCGGCAGGTGCTTCCGGTGTCATTGGCATGTGGTTCCGGCATGTCTGAGAGGCGGTTCCGCCATGCCCGGCAGGTGATTCCGGAGTGTCTGGCATGTGGTTCTGACACCTCTTAGAGGTGGTTCCGGCATGTCCGGCAGGGGGTTCCGGCATGTCCAGCACGTGGTAACAGCATGCTCTGCAGGTGATTCCGGAGTGTCCGGCATGTGGTTCTGGCACCTCTGAGAGGTGGTTCCGGCATGTCCGGCAGGTTGTTTCGGCATGCCCGGCAGGTGATTCCGGAGTGTCTGGCATTTGGTTCTGGCACCTCTGAGAGGTGGTTCCGGAATGCCTGGCATGTGATTCCGCAGTGTCTGCCGAGTGGTTATGGCGTAGCCGGCAGGTGATTCTGGCGTGTCCAGCAGGTGGTTCTGGGGAGTGGATCATGTGGTTCCGGCATACTCGGCAGGTGGTACCGGATTGTCCGGAAGATGTTTCTGGCAAGTCTGAGAGGTGGTTCTGGCATGCCCGCCAGGTGATTCCGGAGTGTTCGCCAAGTGGTTCTGGCGTAGCCGGCAGGTCATTTTGCATGTCCGGCGGTGGTTCCGGCGAGTCGAGCCGGTGGTTCCGGCGTAGCCGGCCGTTGATTTTGGCGTGTCCACTACTTGGTTCTGGGGAGTGGATCAGCTGGTTCCGGCATACTCGGCAGGTGGTACCGGCGTGTCCAGAACATGGTTGTGGCAAGTCTGAGAGGTGGTTCCGAAACGCCCGACAGGTGATTCCGGAGCGTCCGCCAAGTGTTTCTGGCATACCCGGCAGGTGATTTTGGCATTTCCGACAGGTGTTTCTTGCGAGTCGAGCATGTGGCTCAGGCATGCTCAGCTGGTGCTTCCGGCGTCTCTGGCACGTGGTTCTGGTGTGTCTGAGAGCTGGTTCTGGCATGTCCGGCAGATGATTCCGGAGTGTCCACCAAGTGGTTCTGGTATACCTGGCAGGTGATTTTGGCGTGTCAGGAAGTTGGTTCCGGCTAGTTGAGCAGGTGGATCAGGCGTGCTCGCCAGGGGGTTCAGGCGGGTCTGGCAGGTGGTTTCGCTCTGTTCGGGGAGTGGTTCCGGCAACTCAGGCACATGGTTCTGGCACGTCTGAGAGGTAGTTCCGGCCGGCCCGGCAGGTGTTTCCGCAGTGTCCACCAAGTCGTTCCGGCGTAGCTGAAAGATGATGTTGGCGTGACTGGCAGGTGGTTCCAGCCAGCCCCGCAGGTGATTCCGGAGTGTCTGCCGCGTGGTTCTGGCGTACCCGACAGGTGATTTTGGCGTGTCCAGCAGGTGGTTCCGGCGAGCTAGGCAGGTGGTACCGGCGTGTCCGGAACATGGTTCTGGCAAGTCTTAGAGGCGGTTCCGGCATGCCCGACAGGTCATTCCGGAGTGTTCGCCTAGTGGTTCTGGCGTAGCCGGCAGGTGATTTTGCATGTCCGGCAATGGTTCCTGCGAGTCGAGCGGCTGGTTCCGGAATGTCCGGCAGGTGGTTCCGGCATGTCCGGCAGGTGGCTCCGGCATGTCCAGCACGTGGTTGCAGCATGCCCGGCAGGTGATTCCGGAGTGTCCGGCATTTGGTTCTGGCAGCTCTGAGAGGTCGTTCCGGAATGCCTGGCCTGTGATTCCGGAGTGTCTGCCGAGTGGTTCTGGCGTAGCCGGCAGTTGATTTTGGCGTGTGCACTAGGTGGTTCTGGGGAGTGGATCAGCTGGTTCCGGCATACTCGGCAGGTGGTACCGGCGTGTCCAGAACATGGTTCTGGCAAGTCTGAGAGGTGGTTCCGGCACGCCTGACAGGTGATTCCGGAGCGTCCGCCAAGTGTTTCTGGCGTACCCTGCAGGTGATTTTGGCATGTCCGACAGGTGTTTCTTGCGAGTCGAGCAGGTGGCTCAGGCATGCTCAGCTGGTGCTTCCGGCGTCTCTGGCACGTGGTTCTGGTGTGTCTGAGAGCTGGTTCTGGCATGTCCGGCAGATGATTCCGGAGTGTCCACCAAGTGGTTCTTGTATAAGTGGCAGGTGATTTTGGCGTGTCAGGAAGTTGGTTCCGGCTAGTTGAGCAGGTGGATCAGGCGTGCTCGCCAGGGGGTTCAGGCGCGTCTGGCAGGTGGTTTCGGTCTGTTCGGGGAGTGGTTCCGGCATCTCAGGCACATGGTTCTGGCACGTCTGAGAGGTGGTTCCGGCCGGCCGCAGAGCTGTTTCCGGAGTGTCCGCCAAGTGGTTCTGGCGTAGCTGAAAGGTGATGTTGGCGTGACCAGCAGGTGGTTCCAGCCAGCCCGGCAGGTGATTCCGGAGTGTCTGCCGTGTGTTTCTGGCGTAGCTGGCAGGTGATTTTGGCGTGTCCAGCATGTGGTTCCGGCGAGCTCGGCAGGTGGTACCAGCATGTCCGGAACATGGTTCTGGCACGTCTGAGAGATGGTTCCGTCATGCCCGGCAGGTGATTCCGGAGTGTCCGGCATGTGGTTCTGGCACCTCTGAGAGGTGGTTCCGGCATGCCCGGCAGGTGATTCCGTAGTGTCCGGCATGTGGTTCTGGCACCTCTGAGAGGTGGTTCCGGCATGCCCGGCAGGTGATACCGGAGTGTCCGGCATTTGCATCTCACACCTCTGAGAGGTGGTTCCGGAATGCCTGGCATGTGATTCCCGAGTATCTGCCGAGTGGTTCTGGCGTAGCCGGCAGGTGATTTTGGCGTGTCCAGCAGGTGGTTCCGGCGAGCTCGGCAGGTGGTTCCGGAATGTCCGGAACATCGTTCTGGCAAGTCTGAGAGATGGTTCCAGCATGCCCGGCAGGTGATTCCGGAGTGTCCGGCATGTGGTTCTGGCACCTCTGAGAGGTGGTTCCGGCATGCCCGGCAGGTGGTTCCGGAGTGTCTGCCGAGTGGTTCTGGCGTAGCCGGCAGGTGATTTTGGCGTGTCCAGCAGGTGGTTTTGGCGAGTCGAGCAGGTGGTTCTGGCGTGCTGGGCAGGTGCTTCCGGTGTCATTGGCATGTGGTTCCGGCATGTCTGAGAGGTGGTTCCGCCATGCCCGGCAGGTGATTCCGGAGTGTCCGGCATGTGGTTCTGGCGTAGCCGGCAGGTGATTTTGCATGTCAGGCAATGGTTCCGGCGAGTCGAGCCGGTGGTTCCGGCATGTCCGGCAGGTGGTTCCGGCATGCCCGGCAGGTGATTCCGGAGTGTCCGGCATGTGGTTCTGGCACCTCTGAGAGGTGGTTCCGGAATGCCTGGCATGTCATTCCGGAGTTTCTGCCGAGTGGTTCTGGCGTAGCTGGCAGGTGATTTTGGCGTGTCCAGAAGGTGGTTGTGGCAAGTCGAGCCGGTGGTTCCGGCATGTCCGGCAGGTGCTTCTGGCGTGTCTGGCACATGGTTCTGGTGTGTCTGAGAGCTGGTTCTGGCATGTCCGGCAGATGATTCCGGAGTGTCCACCAAGTGGTTGTGGCATACCCGGCAGGTGATTTTAGCGTGTCAGGTATGTGGTTCCGGCGAGTCGAGTAGTTGGTTCCGGCGTGCTCGGCAGGTGGTTCAGGCTGGTCTGGCAGGTGGTTTCGGTCTGTTCGGGGTGTGGTTCCCGCATCTCAGGCACATGGTTCAGGGACGTCTGAGAGGTGGTTCCGGCCGGCCAGACAGGTGTTTCCATGGTGTCCGCCAAGTGGTTCTGGCATAGCTGGCAAGTGATGTTGGCGTGACCGGCATGTGGCTCCAGCCAGCCCGGCATGTGATTCCGAAGAGTTCACCAAATGGTTGTGGCGTAGCCGGCAGGTGATTTTGGCGTGTCCAGCAGGTTGTTTTGGCGAGTCGAGCAGGTGGTTCTGGAGTGCTCGGAAGGTGCTTCCGGTGTCATTGGCATGTGGTTCCGGCATGTCTGAGAGGTGGTTCCGCCATGCCCGGCAGGTGATTCCGGAGTGTTCCCCAAGTGGTTTTGGCGTAGCCGACAGGTTATTTTGCATGTCCGGCAATGGTTCCGGCGAGTCGAGCCGGTGGTTCCGGCATGTCCGGCAGGTGGTTCCTGCATGCCCGGCAGGTGATTCCGGAGTGTCCGGCATGTGGTTCTGGCACCTCTGAGAGGTTGTTCCGGCATGCTCAGCAGGTGATACCGGAGTGTTTGCCGAGTGGTTCTGGAGCCAGCCCGGCAGGTGATTCCGAAGAGTTCACCAAATGGTTGTGGCGTAGCCGACAGGTGATTTTGGCGTGTCAGGAAGTTGGTTCCGGCTAGTTAAGCAGGTGGATCAGGCGTGCTCGCCAGGTGGTTCAGGCGGGTCTGGCAGGTGGTTTCGGTCTGTTCGGGCAGTGGTTCCAGCATCTCAGGCACATGGTTCTGGCACGTCTGAGAGGTGGTTCCGGCCGGCCGGAGATGTGTTTCCGGAGTGTCCGCCAAGTGGTTCTGGCGTAGCTGAAAGGTCATGTTGGCGTGACCGGCAGGTGGTTCCAGCCAGCCCGGCAGGTGATTCCGGAGTGTCTGCCGTGTGGTTCTGGCGTAGCCGGCAGGTGATTTTGGCGTGTCCAGCAGGTGGTTCCGGCTAGCTTGGCAGTTGGAACCGGCGTGTCTGGAACATGGTTCTGGCACGTCTTAGAGATGGTTCCGGCATGCCCGGCATGTGATTCCGGAGTGTCCGGCATGTGGTTCTGGCACCTCTGAGAGGTGGTTCCGGCATGCCCGGCAGGTGGTTCCGGAGTGTCTGCCGAGTGGTTCTGGCGTAGTCGGCAGGTGATTCTGGCGTGTCCAGCAGGTGGTTCTGGGAAGTGGATCAGGTGGTTCCAGCATACTCGCAGGTGATCCGGGAGTGTCCGGCATTTGGTTCTGGCACCTCTGAGAGGTGGTTCCGGCCTGCCCGACAGGTGATTCCAGAGTGTCCGGCATTTGGTTCTGGCACCTCTGAGAGGTGGTTCCGGCATGCCCGACAGGTGATTCCAGAGTGTTCGCCAAGTGGTTCTGGCGTAGCCGGCAGGTCATTTTGCATGTCCGGCGGTGGTCCCGGCGTGTCGAGCCGGTGGTTCCGGCGTAGCCGGCAGTTGATTTTTGTGTGTCCACTAGGTGGTTCTGGGGAGTGGATCAGCTGGTTCCGGCATACTCGGCAGGTGGTCCCGGCGTGTCCGAGAGGTGGTTCCGGCACGCCCGACACGTGATTCCGGAGCGTCCGCCAAGTGTTTCTGGCGTACCTGGCAGGTGATTTTGGCATGTCCGACAGGTGTTTCTTGCGAGTCGAGCAGGTGGCTCAGGAATGCTCAGCTGGTGCTTCCGGCGTCTCTGGCCCGTGGTTCTGGTGTGTCTGAGAGCTGGTTCTGGCATGTCCGGCAGATGATTCCGGAGTGTCCACCAAGTGGTTCTGGTAGACCTGGCAGGTGATTTTGGCGTGTCAGGAAGGTGGTTCCGGCTAGTTGAGCAGGTGGATCAGGCGTGCTCGCCAGGGGGTTCAGGTGGGTCTGGCAGGTGGTTTCGGGCTGTTCGGGGAGTGGTTCCGGCATCTCAGGCACATGGTTCTGGCACGTCTGAGAGGTAGTTGCGGCCGGCCCGACAGGTGATTCCGGAGTGTCTGCGAGTGGTTCTGGCATAGCCGGCAGGTGATTTTGGCTTGTCCTGCGGTTGGTTTTGGCGAGTCGAGCAGGTGGTTCTGTCATGCACGGCAGGTGCTTCCGGTGTCATTGGCATGTGGTTCTGGCATGTCTGAGAGGTGGTTCCGCCATCTCAGGCAGGTGATTCCGGAGTGTTCGCCAAGTGGTTCTGGCGTAGCCGGCAGGTGATTTTGCATGTCCGGCAATGGTTCCGACTAGTCGAGCCGGTGGTTCCGGCATGTCCAGCAGCTGATTCCGGCATGCACGGCAGGTGATACCGGAGTGGCCGGCATTTGGTTCTGGCACCTGTGAGAGGTGGTTCCGGCATGCCCGGCAGTTGGTTACGGAGTGTCTGCCGAGTGCTTCTGGTGTAGCCGGCAGGTGATTCTGGCGTATCCAGCAGGTGGTTATGGGGAGTGGATCAGGTGGTTCCGGCATACTCGGTAGGTGGTACCGGCGTGTCCGGAACATGGTTCTGGCAAGTCTCAGAGGTGGTTGTGGCATGCCCGACAGGTGATTCCGGAGTGTTCGCCAAGTGGTTCTGGCGTAGCCGGCAGGTCATTTTGCATGGCCGGTGGTGGTTCCGGCGAGTCGAGCCGGTGGTTCCGGCGTTTCCAACAGGTGTTTCCGGTCTGTCCGGCAGGTGGTTCTGGCCTCTCCGGCACGAGGTTCTGTCACGTCTGAGAGTTGGTTCCGGCATGCCTGACAGGTGATTCCGGAGTGTCCGCCACGTGGTTCTGGCGTACCCAGCAGGTGATTTTGGCGTGTCTGGCAGGTGTTTCTTGCAAGTCGAGCATTTGGCTCAGGCATGCTCAGCAGGTGCTTCGGGCGTGTCTGGCACCTGGTTCTGGTGTGTCTGAGAGCTGGTTCTGGCATGTCCGGCAGATGATTCCGGAGTGTCCACCAAGTGGTTGTGGCATAGCCGGCAGGTGATTTTAGCCTGTCAGTTAGGTGGTTCCAGCGAGTCGAGCAGGTGGTTCCGGCGTTTCCAACAGGTGTTTCCGGTCTGTCCGGCAGGTGGTTCTGGCCTCTCCGGCACGAGGTTCTGGCACGTCTGAGAGTTGGTTCCGGCATGCCTGACAGGTGATTCCGGAGTGTCCGCCACGTGGTTCTGGCGTACCCGGCAGGTGATTTTGGCGTGTCTGGCAGGTGTTTCTTGCAAGTCGAGCATTTGGCTCAGGCATGCTCAGCAGGTGCTTCGGGCGTGTCTGGCACCTGGTTCTGGTGTGTCTGAGAGCTGGTTCTGGCATGTCCGGCAGATGATTCCGGAGTGTCCACCAAGTGGTTGTGGCATAGCCGGCAGGTGATTTTAGCCTGTCAGTTAGGTGGTTCCAGCGAGTCGAGCAGGTGGTTCCGGCGTGCTCGGCATGTGGTTCAGGCGGGTCTGGCAGGTGGTTTCGGTCTGTTCGGGGTGTGGTTCCGGCATCTCAGGCACATGGTTCTGGCACGTCTGATAGGTGGTTCCGGCCGGCCCGACAGGTGTTTCCGGGGTGTCCGCCAAGCGGTTCTGGCATAGCTGGCAGGTGATGTTGGCGTGACCGGCAGGTGGTTCCAGCCAGCCCGGCAGGTGATTCCGAAGAGTTCACCAAATGGTTGTGGCGTAGCCGGCAGGTGATTTTGGCGTGTCCAGCAGGTGGTTTTGGCGAGTCGAGCAGGTGGTTCTGGCGTGCTCGGCAGGTGCTTCCGGTGTCATTGGCATGTGGTTCCGGGATGTCTGAGAGGTTGTTCCGCCATGCCCGGCAGATGATTCCGGAGTGTTCGCCAAGTGGTTCTGGTGTAGTCGGCAGGTGATTTTGCATGTCCGGCAATGGTTCCGGCGAGTCGAGCCGATGGTTCCGGCATGTCCGGCAGGTGGTTCCAGCTTTCCTGGCAGGTGATTCCTGAGTGTCCGGCATGTGGTTCTGGCACCTCTGAGAGGTCGTTCCGGAATGCCTGGCATGTGAATCCGGAGTGTCTGCCGAGTGGTTCTGGCGTAGCCGGCAGGTGATTTTGGCGTGTCCAGCAGGTGGTTTTGGCGAGTCGAGCAGGTGGTTCTGCCGTGCTCGTCAGGTGCTTCCGGTGTCATTGGCATGTGGTTCCGGGATGTCTGAGAGGTGGTTCCGCCATGCCCGGCAGATGATTCCGGAGTGTTCGCCAAGTGGTTCTGGCGTAGTCGGCAGGTGATTTTGCATGTCCGGCAATGGTTCCGGCGAGTCGAGCCGATGGTTCCGGCATGTCCGGCAGGTGGTTCCAGCTTTCCTGGCAGGTGATTCCTGAGTGTCCGGCATGTGGTTCTGGCACCTCTGAGAGGTCGTTCCGGAATGCCTGGCATGTGAATCCGGAGTATCTGCCGAGTGGTTCTGGCGTAGCCGGCAGGTGATTTTGGTGTGTCCAAAAGGTGGTTTTGGCGAGTCGAGCAGGTGGTTCTGGCGTGCTCGGCAGGTGCTTCCGGTGTCATTGGCATGTGGTTCCGGCATGTCTGAGAGGTGGTTCCGCCATGCCCGGCAGGTGATTCCGGAGTGTTCGCCAAGTGGTTCTGGCGTAGCCGGCAGGTGATTTTGCATGTCCGGCAATGGTTCCGGCGAGTCGAGCCGGTGGTTCCGGCATGACCGGCAGGTGTTTCCGGCATGCCCGGCAGGTGATTCCGGAGTGTCTGGCATGTGGTTCTGGCACCTCTGAGACGTGGTTCCGGCATGCCCGTCAGGTGATACCAGAGTGTTCGCCAAGTGGTTCTGGCGTAGCCGGCAGGTGATTTTGCATCTCCGGCAATGGTTCCGGCATGTCCAGCACGTGGTTCCAGCATGCCCTGCAGGTGATTCCGGAGTGTCCGGCATGTGGTTCTGGCACCTCTGAGAGGTGGTTCCGGGATGCCTGGCATGTGATTCCGGAATGTCCTGCATGTGGTTCTGGCACCTCTGAGAGGTTTCTCTGGCATGCCCGGCAGGTGATACAGGAGTGTCCGGCATTTGGTTCTGGCACCTCTGAGAGGTGGTTCCGTGATGCCTGGCATGTGATTCTGGAGTGTCTGCCGTGTGGTTCTGGCGTGTCCAGCAGGTGTTTCCGGTCTTTCCGGCAGGTGGTTGTGGCGTTTCTGGCACGAGGTTCTGGCACGTATGAGAGTTGGTTCCGGAATGCCCGACAGGTGATTCCGGAGTGTCCGGCATGTGGTTCTGGCACCTCTGAGAGGTTGCTCTGGCATGGCCGGCAGGTGATTCCGGAGTGTCCAGCATGTGGATCTGGCACCTCTGAGAGGTGGTTCCGGCATGCCTGGCAGGTGATAAGGGAGTGTCCGGCGTTTGGTTCTGGCACCTCTGAGAGGTGGTTCCGGAATGCCTGGCATGTGATTCCGGAGTGTCTGCCGAGTGGTTCTGGCGTAGCCGGCAGTTGATTTTAGCGTGTCCACTAGGTGGTACTGGGGAGTGGATCAGCTGGTTCCGGCATACTCGGCAGGTGGTACCGGCGTGTCCAGAACATGGTTCTGGCAAGTCTGAGAGGTGGTTCCGGCACGCCCTACAGGTGATTCCGGAGCTTCCGCCAAGTGTTTCTGGCGTACCCGGCAGGTGATTTTGGAATGTCCGACAGGTGTATCTTGCGAGTCGAGCAGGTGGCTCAGGCATGCTCAGCTGGTGCTTCCAGCGTCTCTGGCACGTGGTTCTGGTGTGTCTGAGAGCTGGTTCCGGCATGCCCGGCAGGTGATTCCGGAGTGTCCGGCATGTGCTTCTGGTATACCTGGCAGGTGATTTTGGCGTGTCAGTAAGTTGGTTCCGGATAGTTGAGCAGGTGGATCAGGCATGCTCGCCAGGGGGTTCAGGCGGGTCTGGCAGGTGGTTTAGGTCTGTTCGGGGAGTGGTTCCTGCATATCAGGCTCATGGTTCTGGCACGTCTGAGAGGTGCTTCCAGCCGGCCCGTCAGGTGTTTCCATGGTGTCCGCCAAGTGGTTCTGGCATAACTGGCAGGTGATGTTGGCGTGACCGGCAGGTGGTTCCAGCCAGCCCGGCAGGTGATTCTGCAGTGTCCTCCACGTGGTTCTGGCATACCCGGCAGGTGATTTTGGCGTTTCTGGCAGGTGTTTCTGGCAAGTCTAGCATTTGGCTCAGGCATGATCAGCAGGTGCTTCCGGCGTGTCTGGCACGTGGTTCTGGTGTGTCTGAGAGCTGGTTCTGGCATGTCCGGCAGATGATTCCAGAGTGTCCACCAAGTGGTTGTGGCATACCCGGCAGGTGATTTTAGCGTGTCAGATAGGTGGTTCCAGCGAGTCGAGTAGGTGGTTCCGGCGTGCTCGGCAGTTGGTTCAGGCGGGTCTGGCAGGTGGTTTCGGTCTGTTCGGGGTGTGGTTCCGGCATCTCAGGCACATGGTTCTGGCACGTCTGATAGGTGGTTCCGGCCGGCCCGACAGGTGTTTCCATGGTGTCTGCCAAGTGGTTCTGGCATAGCTGGCAGGTGATGTTGTCGTGACCGGCAGGTGGTTCCAGCCAGCCCGGCAGGTGATTCCGAAGAGTTCACCAAATGGTTGTGGCGTAGCCGGCAGGTGATTTTGGCGTGTCCAGCAGGTGGTTTTGGCGAGTCGAGCAGGTGGTTCTGGAGTGCTCGGCAGGTGCTTCCAGTGTCATTGGCATGTAGTTCCGGCATGTCTGAGAGGTGGCTCCGCCATGCCCGGCAGGTGATTCCGGAGTGTTCGCCAAGTGGTTCTGGCGTAGCCGGCAGGTGATTTTGCATGGCCGGCAATGGGTCTGGCGAGTCGAGCTGGTGGTTCCGCCATGTCCGGCAGGTGGTTCCGGCATCGCCAGCACGTGGTTCCAGCATGCCCGGCAGGTGATTCCGGAGTGTCCGGCATGTGGTTCTGGCACCTCTGAGAGGTGGTTTCGGCATGCCCGTCAGGTGATACCCGAGTGTTCGCCAAGTGGTTCTGGCGTAGCCAGCAGGTGATTTTGCATGTCCGGCAATGGTTCCGGCGAGTCGAGCCGGTGGTTCCGGAATGTCCGGCAGGTGGTTCCGTCATGTCCAGTACGTGGTTCCAGCATACTCGGCAGGTATTACCGGCGTGTCCAGAACATGGTTCTGGCAAGTCTGAGAAGTGGTTCCGGCACGCCCGACAGGTGATTCCGGAGCGTCCGCCAAGTGTTTCTGGCGTACCCGGCAGGTGATTTTCGCCTGTCCGACAGGTGTATCTTGCGAGTCGAGCAGGTGGCTGAGGCATGCTCAGCTGGTGCTTCCGGCGTCTCTGGCACGTGGCTCTGGTGTGTCTGAGATCTGGTTCTGGCATCTCCGGCAGATGATTCCGGAGTGTCCACCAAGTGGTTCTTGTATACCTGGCAGGTGATTTTGGCGTGTCAGGAAGTTGCTTCCGGCTAGTTGAGCAGGTGGATCAGGTGTGCTGGCCAGGGGGTTCAGGCGGGTCTGGCAGGTGGTTTCGGTCTGTTCGGGGAGTGGTTCCGGCATCTCAGGCTCATGGTTCTGGCACGTCTGAGAGGTGGTTGCGGCCGGCCCGACAGGTGTTTCCGGAGTGTCCGCCAAGTGGTTCTGGCGTAGCTGAAAGGTGATGTTGGCGTGACCAGCAGGTGGTTCCAGCCAGCCCCGCAGGTGATTCCGGAGTGTCTGCCGAGTGGCTCTGGCGTAGCCGGCAGGTGATTTTGGCGTGTACAGCAGGTGGTTTTGGCGAGTCAAGCAGGTGGTTCTGGCGTGCTCGGCAGGTGCTTCCGGTGTCAATGGCATGTGGTTCCGGCATGTCAGAGAGGTGGTTCCGCCATTCCCGGCAGGTTATTCCGGAGTGTTCGCCAAGTGGTTCTGGAGTAGCCAGCACGTGATTTTCCCTGTCCGGCAATGGTTCCGGGGAGTCGAGCCGGTGGTTCCGGCAGGTCCGGCAGGTGGTTCCAGCATGCCCGGCAGGTGATTCCGGAGTGTCCGGCATGTGGTTCTCGCACCTCTGAGAGGTGGTTCCGGCATTTCTGGCAGCTGATACCGGCGTGTCCGGCATGTGGTTCTGGCACCTCTGAGATGTGGTGCTGGCATAGCCGGCAGGTCACTTTGCATGTCTGGCGGTGGTTCCGGCGAGTCGAGCCGGTGGTTCCGGCGTAGCCGGCAGTTGATTTTGGCGTGTCCACTAGGTGGTTCTGGGAAGTGGATCAGCTGGTTCCGGCATACTCGGCAGGTGGTACCCGTGTGTCCAGAACATGGTTCTGGCAAGTCTGAGGGGCGGTTCCGGCATGCCCAACAGGTGATTCCGGAGTTTTCGCCAAGTGGTTCTGGCGTAGTCGGCAGGTCATTTTGCATGTCCAGCGGTGGTTCCGGCGAGTCGAGCCGGTCGTTCCGGCGTGTCCGGCAGGTGGTTCTGGCGTGACCGGCACGGGGTTCTGACACGTCTGAGAGTTGGTTCCGGCATGCCCGACAGGTGATTTCGGAGAGTCCTCCACATGGTTGTGGCGTACCCGCCAGGTCATTTTGGCGTGTCTGGCAGGTGTTTCTTGCAAGTCGAGCATTTGGCTCAGGCATGCTCAGCAGGTGCTTCCGGCGTGTCCGGCACATGGTTCTGGTGTGTCTGAGATCTGGTTCTGGCATGTCCGGCAGATGATTCCGGAGTGTCCACCAAGTGGTTGTGGCATACCCGGCAGGTGATTTTAGCGTGTCAGGTAGGTGGTTCCAGCGAGTCGAGTAGGTGGTTCCGGCGTGCTCGGCAGGTGGTTCAGGTGGGTCTGGCAGGTGATTTCGGTGTGTTCGGGGTGTGGTTCCAGCATCTCAGGCACATGGTTCTGGCACGTCTGATAGGTGGTTCCGGCCGGCCCGACAGGTGTTTCCATGGTGTCCGCCAAGTGGTTCTGGCATGGCCGGCAGGTGATTTTGGCGTGTCCAGCAGGTGGTTCCGGCGAGCTCGGCAGGTGGTTCCGGCATGTCCGGAACATGGTTCTGGCACGTCTGAGAGGTGGTTCGGGCATGCCCGGCAGGTGATTCCGGAGTGTCCAGCATGTGGTTCTGGCACCTCTGAGAGGTGGTTCCGGAATGCCCGGCAGGTGGTTCCGGAGTGTCTGCCGAGCGGTTATGGCGTAGCCGGCAGGTGATTCTGGCGTGTCCAGCAGGTGGTTGTGGGGAGTGGATCACGTGGTTCCGGCATACTCGGCAGGTGGTACCGGCGTGTCCGGAACATGGTTCTGGCAAGTCTGAGTGGTGGTTCTGGCATGTCCGGCAGATGATTCCGGAGTGTCCACCAAGTGGTTCTGGTATACCTGGCAGGTGATTTTGGCGTGGCAGGAAGGTGGTTCCGGCTAGTTGAGCAGGTGGATCAGGCGTGCTCGCCAGGGGGTTCAGGCGGGTCTGGCAGGTGGTGTCGGTCAGTTCGGGTAGTGGTTCCGGCATCTCAGGCACATGGTTCTGGCACGTCTGAGAGGTGGTTCCGGCCGGGCCGACAGGTGTTTCCGGAGTGTCCGCCAAGTGGTTCTGGTGTAGCTGAAAGGTGATGTTGGCGTGACCGGCAGGTGGTTCCAGCCAGCCCGACAGGTGATTCGGAGTGTCTGCCGAGTGGTTCTGGCGTAGCTGGCAGGTGATTTTGGCGTGTCCAGCAGGTGGTTTTGGCGAGTCGAGCAGGTGGTTCTGGCGTGCTCGGCAGGTGCTTCCGGTGTCATTGGCATGTGGTTCCGGCATGTCTGAGAGGTGGTTCCGCCATGCCCGGCAGGTGATTCCGGAGTGTTTGCAAAGTGGTTCTGGCATAGCCGGCAGGTGATTTTGCATGTCCGGCAATGGTTCCGGCGAGTCGAGCCGGTCGTTTCGGCATGTCCAGCAGGTGGTTCCGGCATTCCCGGCAGGTGGTTCCGGAGTGTCTGCCGAGTGGTTCTGGCGTAGCCGGCAGGTGATTCTGGCGTGTCCAGCACGTGGTTCTGGGGAGTGGATCATGTGGTTCCGGCATACTCGGCAGGTGGTACCGGTGTTTCCGGAACATGGTTCTGGCAAGTCTGAGAGGTGGTTCCGGCATGCCCGACCGGTGATTCCGGAGTGTTCGCCAAGTGTTAGTGACGTAGCCGGCAGGTCATTTTGCATGTCCGGCGGTGGTTCCGGTGAGTCGAGCCGGTGGTTCCGGCGTGTCGAGCAGGTGTTTCAGGTTTGTCCGGCAGGGGGTTCTGGCGTGTCCGGCACGAGGTTCTGGCACGTCTGAGGGTTGGTTCCGGCATGCCAGAAGGTGATTCCGGAGTGTCCATCACGTGGTTCTGGCGTAGCCGGCAGGTGATTTTGGCGTGTCTGGCAGGGGTTTCTTATTAGTCGAGCATTTCGCTCAGGCATGATCAGCAGGTGTTTACGGCGTGTCCGGCACGTTGTTCTGGTGTGTCTGAGAGCTTGTTCTGGCATGTCCGGCAGATGATTCCGGAGCGTCCACCAACTGGTTGTGGCATACCCGGCAGGCGATTTTAGCCTGTCAGGTAGGTGGTTCCTGCGAGTCGAGTAGGTGCTTAAGGCGTGCTCGGCAGGTGGTTCAGGCGGGTCTGGCAGGTGGTTTCGGTCTGTTCGGGGTGTGGTTCCGGCATCTCAGGCACATGGTTCTGGCACGTCTGATAGGTGGTTCCGGCCGGCCCGACAGGTGTTTCCATGGTGTCCGCCAAGTGGTTCTGGCATAGCTGGCAGGTGATGTTGTCGTGACCGGCAGGTGGTTCCAGCCAGCCCGGCAGGTGATTCCGAAGAGTTCACCAAATGGTTGTGGCGTAGCCGGCAGGTGATTTTGGCGTGTCCAGCAGGTGGTTTTGGCGAGTCGAGCAGGTGGTTCTGGAGTGCTCGGCAGGTGCTTCCAGTGTCATTGGCATGTAGTTCCGGCATGTCTGAGTGGTGGCTCCGCCATGCCCGGCAGGTGATTCCGGAGTGTTCGCCAAGTGGTTCTGGCGTAGCCGGCAGGTAATTTTGCATGTCCGGCAATGGTTCCGGCGAGTCGAGCCGGTGGTTCCGGCATGTCCGGCAGGTGGTTCCGGCATGCCCGGCAGGTGATTCCGGAGTGTCCGGCATGTGGTTCTGGCACCTCTGAGAGGTGGTTCCGGCATGCCCGGCAGGTGATACTGGAGTGTTCGCCAAGTGGTTCTGGCGTAGCCGGCAGGTGGTTTTGCATGTCCGGCAATGGTTCCGGCGAGTCGAGCCGGTGGTTCCGGAATGTCCGTCAGGTGGTTCCGGCATGTCCGTCAGGTGGTTCCGGCATATCCAGCACGTGGTTCCAGCATGCCCGGCAGGTGATTCCGGAGTGTCCGGCATGTGGTTCTGGCACCTCCGAGAGGTGGTTCCGGAATGCCTGGCCTGTGATTCCGGAGTGTCTGCTGAGTGGTTCTGGCGTAGCCGGCAGTTGATTTTGGCGTGTCCACTAGGTGGTTCTGGGGAGTGGATCAGCTGATTCCGGCATACTCGGCAGGTGGTACCGGCGTGTCCAGAACATGGTTCTGGCAAGTCTGAGAGGTGGTTCCGGCACGCCCTACAGGTGATTCCGGAGCCTCCGCCAAGAGTTTCTGGCGTACCCGGCAGGTGATTTTCGCCTGTCCGACAGTTGTATCTTGCGAGTCGAGCAGGTGGCTGAGGCATGCTCAGCTGGTGCTTCCGGCGTCTCTGGCACGTGTTTCCGGTGTGTCTGACAGCTGGTTCTGGCATCTCCGGCAGATGATTCCGGAGTGTCCACCAAGTGGTTCTTGTATACCTGGCAGGTGATTTTGACGTGTCAGGAAGTTGGTTCCGGCTAGTTGAGCAGGTGGATCAGGCGTGCCCGCCAGGGGGTTCAGGCGGGTCTGGCAGGTGGTTTCGGTCTGTTCTGGGAGTGGTTCCGGCATCTCAGGCTCATGGTTCTGGCACGTCTGATAGGTTGTTCTGGTCGGCCCGACAGGTGTTTCCATGGTGTCCGCCAAGTGGTTCTGGCATAGCTGGCAGGTGATGTTGGCGTGACCGGCAGGTGGTTCCAGCCAGCCCGGCAGGTGATTCCAGAGTGTCTGCCGTGTGGTTCTGGCGTAGCTGGCAGGTGATTTTGGCGTGTCCAGCAGGTGGTTCTGGCGAACTCGGCAGGTGGTACCACCGTGTCCGGAACATGGTTCTGGCACGTCTGAGAGATGGTTCCGGCATGTCAGGCAGGTGATTCCGGAGTGTCCGGCTGTGGTTCTGGCGAGTCGAGCCGGTGGTTTCGGCATGTCCAGCAGGTGGTTCCGGCATGCCCGGCAGGTGATTCGGGAGTGTCCGGATGTGGTTCTGGCACATCTGAGAGGTGTTTCCGGCATGCCCGGCAGGTGGTTCCGGAGTGTCTCCCGAGTGGTTCTGGCGTAGTCGGCAGGTGATTCTGGCGTGTCCAGCAGGTGGTTCTGGGGAGTGGATCAGGTGGTTCCGGCATACTCGGCAGGTGGTACCGGCATGTCCGGAACATGGTTCTGGCAAGTCTGAGAGGTGGTTCCGGAATGCCCGACAGGTGATTCCGGAGTGTTCGCCAAGTGGTTCTGGTATAGCCGGCAGGTCATTTTGCATGTCCGGTGGTGGTTCCGGCGAGTCGAGCCGGTGGTTCCGGCGTGTCCGGCAGGTGGTTCTGGCGTAACCGGCACGAGTTTCTGGCATGTCTGAGAGTTGGTTCCGGCATGCCCGACAGGTGATTCCAGAGTCTCCACCACGTGGTTCTGGCATACCCGGGAGGTCATTTTGGCGTCTCTGGCATTTGTTTCTTACAAGTCGAGCATTTGGCTGAGGCATGCTCAGCAGTTGCTTCCGGAGTGTCTGGAACGTGGTTCTGGTGTGTCTGAGAGCTGGTTCTGGCATTTCCGGCAGATGATTCCGGAGTGTCCACCAAGTGGTTGTGGCATACCCGGCAGGTGATTTTAGCATGTCAGGAAGGTGGTTCCGGCTAGTTCAGCAGGTGGATCAGGCGTGCTCGCCAGGGGGTTCAGGCGGGTCTGACAGGTGGTTTCGGTCTGTTCGGGGAGTGGTTCCGGCATCTCAGGCACATGGTTCTGGCACGTCGGAGAGGTGGTTCCGGCCGGCCCGAGGGGTGTTTCCGGAGTGTCCGCCAAGTGGTTCTGGCGTGGCTGAAAGGTGATGTTGGCGCGACCGGCAGGTGATTCCAGCCAGCCCGGCAGGTGATTCCGGAGTGTCTGCCGCGTGGTTCTGGCGTAGCTGGCTGGTGATTTTTGCTTGTCCAGGAGGTGGTTCCGGCGAGCTCGGCAGGTGGTACCGGCGTGTCCGGAACATGGTTCTGGCACGTCTGAGAGATGGCTCCGGCATGGCCGGCAGGTGATTCTGGAGTGTCCGGCATGTGGTTCTGGCACCTCTGAGAGGTGATTCCGGCATGCCCGGCAGGTGGTTCCGGAGTGTCTGCCGAGTGGTTCTGGCGTAGCCGGCAGGTGATTCTGGCGTGTCCAGCAGGTGGTTCTGGGGAGTGGATCAGGTGGTTCCGGCATACTCGGCAGGTGGTACCGGCGTGTCCGGAACATGGTTCTGGCAAGTCTGAGAGGTGGTTCCGGCATGCCCAACAGGTGATTCCGGAGTGTTCGCCAAGTGGTTCTAGCGTAGCCGGCAGGTCATTTTGCATGTCCGGCGGTGGTTCCGGCGAGTCGAGCCGGTGGTTCCGGCGTGTCCAGCAGGTGGTTCCGGTCTGTCCGGCAGGTGGTTCTGGCGTCTCCGGCAAGAGGTTCTGGCACGTCTCAGAGTTGGTTCCGGCATGCCCGACAGGTGATTCCGGAGTGTCTGCCACGTGGTTCTGGCATACCCGGCAGGTGATTTTGGCGTGTCTGGCAGGTGTTTCTTGCAAGTCGAGCATTTGCCTCAGGCATGATCAGCAGGTGCTTCCGGCGTGTCCGGCCCCTGGTTCTGGTGTGTCTGAGAGCTGGTTCTGGCATGTCCGGCAGATGATTCCGGAGTGTCCACCAAGTGGTTGTGGCATACCCGGCAGGTGATTTTAGCGTGTCAGGTAGGTGGTTCCGGCGAGTCGAGTAGGTGGTTTCGGCGTGCTCGGCAGGTGGTTCAGGCGTGTCTCTCAGGTGGTTTCGGTCTGTTCGGGGTGTGGTTCCGGCATCTCAGGCACATGGTTCTGGCACGTCTGATAGGTGGTTCCGGCCGGCCCGACAGGTGTTTCCATGGTGTCCGCCAAGTGGTTCTGGCATAGCTGGCAGGTGATGTTGGCGTGACCGGCAGGTGGTTCCAGCCAGCCGGCAGGTGATTCCGAAGAGTTCACCAAATGGTTGTGGCGTAGCCGGCAGGTGATTTTGGTGTGTGGAGAAGGTGGTTTTGGCGAGTCGAACAGGTGGTTCTGGCGTGCTCGGCAGGTGCTTCCCGTGTCATTGTCATGTGGTTCCGGCATGTCTGAAAGGTGGTTCCGGCATGCCCGGCAGGTGATTCCAGAGTGTCCGGCATTTGGTTCTGGCACCTCTGAGAGGTGGTTCCGGGATGCCCGGCAGGTGATACCGGAGTGTTCGCCAAGTGGTTCTGGCGTAGCCGGCAGTTGATTTTGCATGTCCGGCAATGGTTCCGGCGAGTCGAGCCGGTGGTTCCTCAATGTCCGGCAGGTGGTTCCGACATGTCCGTCAAGTGGTTCCAGCATGTCCAGCACCTGGTTCCAGCATGCCCGGCAGGCGATTCCGGAGTGTCCGGCATGTGGTACTGGCACCTCTGAGAGGTGGTTCCGGCATGCCCGGCAGGTGATACCGGAGTGTCCAGCATTTGGTTCTGGCACCTCTGAGAGGTGGTTCCGGAATGCCTGGCATGTGATTCCGGAGTGTCTGCCGAATGGAACTGGCGTAGCCGGCAGTTGATTTTTGCGTGTCCACTAGGTGGTTCTGGGGAGTGGATCAGCTGGTTCCGGCATACTCGGCAGGTGGTACCGGCGTGTCCAGAACATGGTTCTGGCACGTCTGAGAGTTGGTTCCGGCACGCCCGACAGGTGATTCCGGAGCATCCGCCAAGTGTTTCTGGCGTACCCGGCAGGTGATTTTGGCATGTCCGACAGGTGTTTCTTGCGAGTCGAGCAGGTGGCTCAGGCATGCTCAGCTGGTGCTTCCGGCGTCTCTGGCACGTGGTTCTGGCGTGTTAGAGAGCTGGTTCAGGCATGTCCGGCAGATGATTCCGGAGTGTCCACCAAGTGGTTCTTGTATACGTGGCAGGTGATTTTGGCATGTCAGGAAGGTGGTTCCGGCTATTTGAGCAGGTGGATCAGGCGTGCTCGCCAGGGGGTTCAGGCGGGTCTGGCAGGTGGTTTCGGTCTGTTCGGGGAGTGGTTCCGGCATCTCAGGCTCATGGTTCTGGCACGTCTGAGAGGTGGTTCCGGCCGGCCCGACAGGTGTTTCCATGGTGTCCGCCAAGTGGTTCTGGCATAGCTGGCAGGTGATGTTGGCATGACCGGCAGGTGGTTCCAGAATCCCCGGCAGGTGATTCCGAAGAGTTCACCAAATGGTTGTGGCGTAGCCGGCAGTTGTTTTGGCGCGTCATGAAGTTGGTTCCGGCTAGTTGAGCAGGTGGATCAGGCGTGCTCGCCAGGGGGTTCAGGCGGGTCTGGCAGGTGGTTTCGGTCTGTTCGGGGAGTGGTTCCGGCATCTCAGACAGATGGTTCTGGCACGTCTGAGAGGTGTTTCCGGCCGGCCAGAGAGGCGTTTCTGGAGTGTCCGCCAAGTGGTTCTGGCGTAGCTGAAAGGTGATGTTGGCGTGTCCGGCAGGTGGTTCCAGCCAGCCCAGCAGGTGATTCCGGAGTGTCTGCCGTGTGGTTCTGGCGTAGCTGGCAGGTGATTTTGGCGTGTCCAGCAGGTGGTTCCGGCGAGCTCGGCAGTTGGTACCAGCGTGTCCGGAACATGGTTCTGGCACGTCTGAGAGACGGTTCGGTCATGCCAGGCAGGTGATTCCGGAGTGTCCGGCATGTAGTTCTGGCACCTCTGAGAGGAGGTTCCGGCATGCCCGGCAGGTGATTCCGGAGTGTCCGGCATGTGGTTCTGGCACCTCTGAGAGGTGGGCCCGGCATGCCCGGCAGTTGGTTCCGGAGTGTCTGCTGAGTGGTTCTCGAGTAGCCGGCAGGTGATTCTTGCGTTTCCAGCAGGTGGTTCTGGGGACTGGATCAGGTGGTTCCGGCATACTCGGCAGGTGGTACCGGCGTGTCCGGAACAAGGTTCTGGCAAGTCTGAGAGGTGGTTCCGGCATGCCCGACAGGTGATTCCGGAGTGTTCGCCAAGTGGTTCTGGCGTAGCCGGCAGGTCATTTTGCATGTCTGGCGGTGGTTCCGGCGAGTCGAGCCGGTCGTTGCGGCGTATGCAGCAGGTGTTTCCGGTCTGTCCGGCAGGTGGTTCTGGCGTCACCGGCACGATGTTCTGGCACGTCTGAGAGTTGGCTCCGGCATGCCCGACAGGTGTTTCTGGAGTTTCCGCCACGTTGTTCTGGCGTACCCGACAGGTGATTTTGGCGTGTCTGGCAGGTGTTTCTTGCAAGTCGAGCATTTGGCTCAGGCATGATCAGCAGGTGCTTCCGGCGTGTCTGGCACGTGGTTCTGGTGTGTCTGAGAGCTGGCTCTGGCAAGTCCGGCATGTGATACCGGAGTGTCCAGCATTTGGTTCTGGCACCTCTGAGAGGTAGTTCCGGAATGCCTGGCATGTGATTCCGGAGTGTCTGCCGAGTGGTTCTGGCATAGCCGGCAGGTGATTTTGGCGTGTCCAGCAGGTGGTTCCGGCGAGCTCGGCAGGTGGTTCCAGCATGTCCGGAACATGGTTCTGGCACGTCTGAGAGATGGTTCCGGCATGCCCGGCAGGTGATTCCGGAGTGTCCGGCATGTGGTTCTGGCACCTCTGAGAGGTGGTTCCTGCATGCCCGGCAGGTGATACCGGAGTTTGCGCCAAGTGGTTCTGGCGTAGCCGGCAGGTGATTTTGCATGTCCGGCAATGGTTCCGGCGAGTCGAGCCGGTGGTTCCGGAATGTCCGGCAGGTGGTTCCGGCATGTCCGGCAGGTGGTTCCGGCATGTCCAACACGTGGTTCCAGCATGCCCGGCAGGTGATTCCGGAGTGTCCAGCATGTGGTTCTGGCACCTCTGAGAGGTGGTTCCGGCATGCCCGGCAGGTGATGCTGGAGTCTCCGAAATTTGGTTCTGGCACCTCTGAGAGGTGGTTCCGGAATGCCTGGCATGTGATTCCGGAGTGTCTGCCGAGTGCTTCTGGCGTAGGCGGATGTTGATTTTGGCATGTCCACTAGGTGGTTCTGGGGATTGGATCAGCTGGTTCCGGCATACTCGGCAGGTGGTACCGGTGTGTCCAGAACATGGTTCTGGCAAGTCTGAGAGGTGGTTCCGGCACGCCCGGCAGGTGATTCCGGAGTGTCCGGCATGTGGTTCTGGCACCTCTGAGAGGTGGTTCCGTCATGCCCGGTAGGTGGTTCCGGAGTGTCTGCCGAGTGGTGCTGGCGTAGCCGGCAGGTGATTCTGGCGTGTCCAGCAGGTGGTTCTGGAGAGTGGATCAGGTGGTTCCGGCATACTCGGCAGGTGGTACCGCCGTGTCGGAACATGGTTCTGGCAAGTCTGAGAGGTGGTTCCGGCATGCCTGACAGGTGATTCTGGAGCGTTCGCCAAGTGGTTCTGGCGTAGCCGGCAGGTCATTTTGCATGTCCGGCGGTGGTTCCGGCAAGTCAAGCCGGTGGTTCCGGCGTGTCCGGCAGGTGTTTCCGGTCTGTCCGGGAGGTGTTTCTGGCGTGTCCGGCACGAGGTTCTGGCACCTCTGAGAGTTGGTTCCGGCATGCCGGACAGGTGATTCCGGAGTGTCCGCCACGTGGTTCTGGCATACCCGGCAGGTGATTTTGGCGTGTCTCTCATGTGTTTCTTGCAAGTCGAGCATGTGGCTCAGGCATGATCAGCAGGTGCTTCCGGCGTGTCCGGCACGTGGTTCTGGTGTGTCAGAGGGCTGGTTCTGGCATTTCCGGCAGATGATTCCAGAGTGTCCACCAAGTGGTTCTGGTAGACCTGGAAGGTGATATTGGCGTGTCTGGAAGGTGGTTCCGGCTAGTTGAGCAGGTGGATCAGGCGTGCTAGCCAGGGGGTTCAGGCGGGACTGGCAGGTGGTTTCGGTCTGTTCGGGGTGTGGTTCTGGCATCTCAGGCACATGGTCCTGGCACGTCTGAGATGTGTTTCCGGCCGGCCCGACAGGTTTTTCCGGAGTGTCCGCCAAGCGGTTCCGGCGTAGCAGAATGGTGATGTTGGCGTGACCGGCAGGTGGTTCCAGCCAGCCCGGCAGGTGATTTCGGATTGTCTGCCGCTTGGTTCTGGCGTAGCCGGCAGGTGATTTTGGCGTGTCCAGCAGGTGGTTCCGGCGAGCTCGGCAGGTGGTACCGGCGTGTCCGGAACATGGTTCTGGCACGTCTGAGAGATGGTTCCGGCATGCCCGGCAGGTGATTCCGGGTTGTCCGGCATGTGGTTCTGGCACCTCTGAGAGGTGGTTCTGGCATGCCCGGCAGGTGGTTCCGGAGTGTCTGCCGAGTGGTTCTGGCGTAGCCAGCAGGTGATTCTGGCGTGTCCAGCAGGTGGTTCTGGGGAGTGGATCAGGTGGTTCCGGCATACTCGGCAGGTGGTACCGGCGTGTCCGGAACATGGTTCTGGCAAGTCTGAGAGGTGGTTCCGGCATGCCCAACAGGTGATTCCGGAGTGTTCGCCAAGTGGTTCTGGCGTAGCCGGCAGGTCATTTTGCATGTCCGGCGGTGGTTCCGGCGAGTCCAGCCGGTGGTTCCGTGGTAGCCGGCAGTTGATTTTGGCGTGTCCACTAGGGGGTTCTGGGGAGTGGATCAGCTGGTTCCGGCACGCTCGACAGTTGATTCCGGAGCGTCCGCCAAGTGTTTCTGGCGTACCCGGCAGGTGATTTTGGCATGTCCGACAGGTGTTTCTTGCGACTCGAGCACGTGGCTCAGGCATGCTCAGCTGGTGCTTCCGGCCTCTCTGGCACGTGGTTCTAGTGTGTCTGAGAGCTGGTTCTGGCATGTCCGGCAGATGATTCCGGAGTGTCCACCAAGTGGTTCTGGTATACCTGGCACGTGATTTTGGCGTTTCAGGAAGTTGGTTCCGTCTAGTTGAGCAGGTGGATCAGGCGTGCTCGCCAGGGGGTTCAGGCGGGTCTGGCAGGTGGTTTCGGTCTGTTCGGGGAGTGGTTCCGGCATCTCAGGCTCATGGTTCTGGCACGTCTGAGAGGTGGTTCCAGCCGGCCTGACAGGTGTTTCCATGGTGTCCGCCAAGTGGTTCTGGCATAGCTGGCAGGTGATTTTGGTGTGTCCAGCAGGTGGTTCTGGCGAGCTCAGCAGGTGGTACCAGCGTGTCCGGAACATGGTTCTGGCACGTCTGAGAGATGGTTCCGGAATGCCAGGCAGGTGATTCCGGAGTGTCCGGCATGTGGTTCTGGCACCTCTGAGAGGTGGTTCTGGCATGCCCGGCAGGTGGTTCCGGAGTGTCTGCCGTGTGGTTCTGGCGTAGTCGGCAGGTGATTCTGGCGTGTCCAGCAGGTGGTTCTGGGGAGTGGATCAGGTGGTTCCGGCATACTCGTCAGGTGGTACCGGCGTGTCCGGAACATGCTTCTGGCAAGTCTGAGAGGTTGTTCCGGCATGCCCGACAGGTGATTCCGGAGTGTTCGCCAAGTGGTTCTGGCGTAGCCGGCAGGTCATTTTGCATGTCCGGCAATGGTTCCAGCGAGTCGAGCCCCTGGTTCCAGCATGTCCGGCAGGTGGTTCCGGCATGCCCGGCAGGTGATTCCGGAGTGTCCGGCATGTGGTTCTGGCACCTCTGAGATGTGGTTCCGGCATGCCCGGCAGGTGACACCGGAGTGTTCGCCAAGTGGTTCTGGTGTAGCCGGCAGGTGATTTTGCATGTCCGGCAATGGTTCCGGCGAGTCGAGCCCCTGGTTCCAGCATGTCCGGCAGGTGGTTCCGGCATGCCCGGCAGGTGATTCCGGAGTGTCCAGCATGTGGTTCCAGCATGCCCGGCAGGTGATTCCGGAGTGTCTGGCATGTGGTTCTGGCACTTCTGAGAGGTGGTTCCGTCATGCCCGGCAGGTGGTTCCGGAGTGTCTGCCGAGTGGTTCTGGCGTAGCCGGCAGGTGATTCTGGCGTGTCCAGCAGGTGCTTCTGGGGAGTGGATCAGGTGGTTCCGGCATACTCGGCAGGTGGTACCGGCGTGTCCGGAACATGGTTCTGGCAAGTCTGAGAGGTGGTTCCGGCATGCCCGACAGGTGATTCCGGAGCGTTCGCCGAGTGGTTCTGGCGTAGCCGGCAGGTCATTTTGCATGTCCGGCGGTGGTTCCGGCGAGTCAAGCCGGTGGTTCCGGCGTGTCCGGCTGGTGTTTCCGGGCTGTCCGGCAGGTGTTTCTGGCGTGTCCGGCACGAGGTTCTGGCACCTCTGAGAGTTGGTACCGGCATGCCCGACAGGTGATTCCGGAGTGTCCGCCACGTGGTTCTGGCATACCCGGCTGGTGATTTTGGCGTGTCTCTCATGTGTTTCTTGCAAGTCGAGCATGTGGCTCAGGCATGATCATCAGGTGCTTCCGGCGTGTCCGGCACGTGGTTCTGGTGTGTCAGAGGGCTGGTTCTGGCATTTCCGGCAGATGATTCCAGAGTGTCCACCAAGTCGTTCTGGGATACCTGGCAGGTGATTTTGGCGTGTCAGGAAGGTGGTTCCGGCTAGTTGAGCAGGTGGATCAGGCGTGCTCGCCAGGGGGTTCAGGCGGGTCTGGCAGGTGGTTTCGGTCTGTTCGGGGTGTGGTTCTGGCATCTCAGGCACATGGTTCTGGCACGTCTGATAGGTGGTTCCGGCCGGCCCGACAGGTGTTTCCAAGGTGTCCGCCAAGTGGTTCTGGCATAGCTGGCAGGTGACGTTGGCGTGACTGGCAGGTGGTTCCAGCCAGCCCGGCAGGTGATTCCGAAGTGTTCACCAAATGGCTGTGGCATAGCCGTAAGGTGATTTTGGCGTGTCCAGCAGGTGGTTTTGGCGAGTCGAGCAGGTGGTTCTGGCGTGCTCGGCAGGTGCTTCCGGTGTCATTGGCATGTGGTTCCGGCATGTCAGAGAGGTGGTTCCGCCATGCCCATGGGTGTTTCCAGAGTGTTCGCCAAGTGGTTCTGGCGTAGCCGGCAGGTGATTTTCCATGTCCGGCAATGGTTCCGGCGAGTCGAGCCGGTCGTTCCGGCATGTCCGGCAGGTGGTTCCAGCATGCCCGGCAGGTGATTCCGGAGTGTCCGGCATGTGGTTCTGGCACCTCTGAGAGGTGGTTCCGGCATTCCCGGCAGGCGATACCGGAGTGTCCGGCATTTGGTTCTGGCACCTCTGAGAGGTGGTTCCTGAATTCCCGGCAGGTGGTTCCGCAGTGCCTACCGAGTGGTTCTGGCGTAGTCGGCAGGTGATTCTGGCGTGTCCAGCTGGTGGTTCTGGAGAGTGGATCAGCTGGTTCCGGCATACTCGGCAGGTGGTACCGGCGTGTCCAGAACATGGTTCTGGCAAGTCTGAGATGTGGTTCCGGCACGCCCGACAGGTGATTCCGGAGCGTCTGCCAAGTGTTGCTGGCGTACGCGGCAGGTTATTTTGGCATGTCCGACAGGTGTTTCTTGCGAGTCGAGCAGGTGGCTCAGGCATGCTCAGCTGGTGCTTCCGGCGTCTCTGGCACGTGGTTCTGGTGTGTCTGAGAGCTGGTTCTGGCATGTCCGGCAGATGATTCCGGAGTGTCCACCAAGTGGTTCTGGTATACCTGGCAGGTGATTTTAGCGTGTCCAGCATGTGGTTCCGGCGAGCTCGGCAGGTGGTACCGGCGTGTCCGGAAAATGGTTCTGGCACGTCTGAGAGATGGTTCCGGCATGCCCGGCAGGTGATTCCGTAGTGTCCGGCATGTGGTTCTGGCACCTCTGAGAGGTAGTTCCGGCATGCCCGACAGGTGATTCCGGAGTGTTCGCCAGTTGGTTCTGGCGTAGCCGGCAGGTCACTTTGCATGTCCGGCTGTGGTTCCAGCGAGTCGAGCCGGTGGTTCCGGCATAGCCGGCAGTTGATTTTGGCGTGTCCACTAGGTGGTTCTGGGGAGTGGATCAGCTGGTTCCGGCATACTCGGCAGGTGGTACCCGCGTGTCCAGAACACGGTTCTGGCAAGTCTGAGAGGTGGTTCCGGCACGCCCGACAGGTGATTCCGGAGCGTCCGCCAAGTGTTTCTGGCGTACCCGGCAGGTGATTTTGGCGTTTCTGGCAGGTGTTTCTTGCGAGTCGAGCATTTGGCTCAGGCATGATCAGCAGGTGCTTCCGGCGTGTCTGGCACGTGGTTCTGGTGTGTCTGAGAGCTGGTTCTGGCATGTCCGGCAGATGATTCCGGAGTTTCCACCAAGTGGTTGTGGCATACCCGGCAGGTGATTTTAGCTTGTCAGGTAGGTGGTTCCAGCGAGTCGAGTAGGTGGTTCCGGCGTGCTCGGCAGGTGGTTCAGGCGGGTCTTGCAGGTGGTTTCGGGCTTTTCGGGGTGTGGTTGCGGCATCTCAGGCACATGGTTCTGGCACGTCTGATAGGTGGTTCCGGCCGGCCCGACAGGTGTTTCCGGATTGTCCGCAGAGCGGTTCTGGCATAGCTGGCAGGTGATGTTGTCGTGACCGGCAGGTGGTTCCAGCCAGCCCGACAGGTGATTCCGAAGAGTTCACCAAATGGTTGTGGCGTAGCCGGAAGGTGATTTTGGCGTGTCCAGCTGGTGGTTTTGGCGAGTCGAGCAGGTGGTTCTGGCGTGCTCGGCAGGTGCTTCCGGTGTCATTGGCATGTGGTTCCGGCATGTCTGAGAGGTGGTTCCGCCATGCCCAGCAGATGATTCCGGAGTGTTCGCCAAGTGGTTCTGGCGTAGTCGGCAGGTGATTTTGCATGTCCGGCAATGGTTCCGGCGAGTCGAGCCGATGGTTCCGGCATGTCCGGCAGGTGGTTCCAGCTTTCCCGGCAGGTGATTCCGGAGTGTCCGGCATGTGGTTCTGGCACCTCTGAGAGGTCGTTCCGGAGTGTCCACCAAGTGGTTCTTGTATACCTGGCAGGTGATTTTGGCGTGTCACGAAGTTGCTTCCGGCTAGTTGAGCAGGTGGATCAGGCGTGCTCGCCAGGGGGTTCAGGCGGGTCTGGCAGGTGGTTTCGGTCAGTTCGGGAGTGGTTCTGGCATCTCAGGCACATGGTTCTGGCACGTGTGAGAGGTGGTTCCGGAAGGCCCGACAGGTGTTTCCGGAGTGTCCGCCAAGTGGTTCTGGTGTAGCTGAAAGGTGATGTTGGCGTGACCGGCAGGTGGTTCCAGCCAGCCCGGCAGGTGATTCCGGAGTGTCTGCCGAGTGTTTCTGGCGTAGCCGGCCGGTGATTTTGGCGTGTCCAGCAGGTGGTTTTGGCGAGTCGAGGAGGTGGTTCTGGCGTGCTCGGCAGGTGCTTCCGGTGTCATTGGCATGTGGTTCCGGCATGTCTGAGAGGTGGTTCCGCCATGGCTGGCAGGTGATTCCGGAGTGTCCGGCATGTGGTTCTGGCACCTCTGAGAGGTGGTTCCGGCATGCCCGGCAGGTGATACCGGAGTGTCCGGCATGTGGTTCTGGCACCTCTGAGAGGTTGCTCTGGCATGCCCGGCAGGTGATACCGGAGTGTCCGGCATTTGGTTCTGGCACCTCTGAGAGGTGGTTCCGGGATGCCTGGCATGTGATTCTGGAGTGTCTGCCGAGTGGTTCTGGCGTGTCCAGCAGGTGTTTCCCGTCTGTCCGGTAGGTGGTTGTGGCGTATCCGTCACGAGGTTCTGGCACGTCTGAGAGTTGGTTCCGGCATGCCCGACAGGTGATTCCGGAGTGTCCGCCACGTAGTTCTGGCGTACCCGGCAGGTGATTTTGGCGTGTCTGGCAGGTGTTTCTTGCAAGTCGAGCATTTGGCTCATTCATGATCAGCAGGTGCTTCCGGCGTGTCTGGCACGTGGTTCTGGTGTGTCTGAGAGCTGGTTCTGGCATGTCCGGCAGATGATTCCGGAGTGTCCACCAAGTGGTTGTGGCATACCCGGCAGTTGATTTTAGCGTGTCAGGTAGGTGGTTCCAGCGAGTCGAGTAGGTGGTTCCGGCGTGCTCGGCAGGTGGTTCAGGCGGGTCTGGCAGGTGGTTTCGGTCTGTTCGGGGAGTGGTTCCGGCATCTCAGGCACATTGTTCTGTCACGTCTGATAGGTGGTTCCGGCAGGCCCGACAGGTGTTTCCACGGTGTCCGCCAAGTCGTTCTGGCATAGCTGGAAGGTGATGTTGGCGTGAGCGGCAGGTGATTCCGGAGTGTCTGCCGAGTGGTTCTGGCGTAGCCGGCAGGCGATTTTGGCGTGTCCAGCAGATGGGTTTGGCCAGTCGAGCAGGTGGTTCTGGCGTGCTCGGCAGGTGCTTCCGGTGTCATTGGCATGTGGTTCCGGCATGTCTGAAGGGTGGTTCCGCCATGCCCGGCAGGTGATTCTGGAGTGTTCGCCAAGTGGTTCTGGCATAGCCGGCAGGTGATTTTGGCGTGTCCAGCATGTGGTTCCGGCGAGCTCGGCAGGTGGTACTGGCGTGTCTGGCATGTGGTTCTGGCACCTCTGAGATGTGGTTCCGGCATGCCTGACAGGTGATTCCGGAGTGTTCGCCAATTGGTTGTGGCGTAGCCGGCAGGTCACTTTGCATGTCTGGCTGTGGTTCCGGCGAGTCGAGCCGGTGGTTCCGGCATAGCCGGCAGTTGATTTTGGCGTGTCCACTAGGTGGTTCTGGGGAGTGGATCAGCTGGTTCCGGCATACTCGGCAGGTGGTAGCCGCGTGTCCAGAACATTGTTCTGGCAAGTCTGAGAGGTGGTTCCGGCACGCCGGACAGGTGATTCCGCAGCGTCCGCCAAGTGTTTCTGGCGTACCCGGCAGGTGATTTTGGCATGTCCGACAGGTGTTTCTTGCGAGTCGAGCAGGTGGCTCAGGCATGCTCAGCTGGTGCCTCCGGCGTCTCTGGCACGTGGTTCTGGTGTGTCTGAGAGCTGGTTCTGGCATGTCCGGCAGATGATTCCAGAGTGTCCACCAAGTGGTTCTGGTATACCTGGCAGGTGAATTTGGCGTGTCAGGAAGGTGGTTCCGGGTAGTTGAGCAGGTGGATCAGGCGTGCTCGCCAGGGGTTTCAGGTGGGTCTGGCAGGTGGTTTCGGGCTGTTCGGGGAGTGGTTCCGGCATCTCAGGCACATGGTTCTGGCACGTCTGAGAGGTGGTTCCGGCCGGCCCGACAGGTGTTTCCGGAGTATCCGCCAAGTGCTTCTGGCGTAGCTGAAAGGCGATGTTGGCGTGACCGGCAGGTGGTTCAAGCCAGCCCGGCAGGTGATTCCGGACTGTCTGCCGAGTGGTTCTGGCGTGCTCGGCAGGTGCTTCCGGTGTCATTGGCATGTGTTTCCGGCATGTCTGAGAGGTGGTTAGGCCGTGCCCGGCAGGTGATTCCGGAGTGTTCACCAAGTGGTTCTGGCGTAGCCGGCAGGTGATTTTGCATGTCCGGCAATGGTTCCGGCGAGTTGAGCCGGTGGTTCTGGCATGTCCAGCAGGTGGTTCCGGCATGCCCGGCAGGTGATTCCCGAGTGTCCGGCATGTGGTTCTGGCACCTCTGAGAGGTGGTTCTGGCATGCCCGGCAGGTGATACCGGAGTGTCCGGCATTTGGTTCTGGCACCTCTGAGAGGTGGTTCCGGAGTGCCTGGCATGTTATTCCCGAGTGTCAGCCGAGTGGTTCTGGCGTAGCCAGCAGGTGATTTTGGCGTGTCCAGCAGGTGGTTCCGGCGAGCTCGGCAGGTGGTTCCGGCATGTGCGGAACATGGTTCTGGCAAGTCTGAGAGATGGTTCCGGCATGCCTGGCAGGTGATTCCGGTTTCTCCGGCATGTGGTTCTGGCACCTCTGAGAGGTGGTGGCGGCAGGCCCGGCAGGTGGTTCTGGAGTGCCTGCCGAGTTGTTCTGGCATAGTCGGCAGGTGATTCTGGCGTGTCCAGCAGGTGGTTCTTGGGAGTGGATCAGGTGTTTCCGGCATACTCGGCAGGTGGTACCGGCGTGTCTGGGACATGGTTCTGGCAAGTCTGAGAGGCGGTTCCGGCATGCCCGACAGGTGATTCCGGAGTTTTCGCCAAGTGGTTCGGGCGTAGCCGGCAGGTCATTTAGCATGTCCAGCGGTGGTTCCAGCGAGTCGAGCCGGTCGTTCTGGCGTGTCCGGCACGTGGTTCTGGCGTGACCGGCACTAGGTTCTGGCACGTCTGAGAGTTGGTTCCGGCATGCCCGACAGGTGATTTCGGAGTGTCCGCCACATTGTTCTGGCGTACCCGGCAGGTGATTTTGTCGTGTCTGGCCGGTGTTTCTTGCAAGTCGAGCATTTGGCTCAGGCATGCTCAGCAGGTGCTTCCGGCGTGTCTGGCACATGGTTCTGGTGTGTCTGAGATCTGGTTCTGGCATGTCCGGCAGACGATTCCGGAGTGTCCACCAAGTGGTTGTGGCATACCCGGCAGGTGATTTTAGCGTGTCAGGTAGGTGGTTCGAGCGAGTCGAGTAGGTGGTTCCGGCGTGCTCGGCAGGTGGTTCAGGCGGGTCTGGCAGGTGATTTCGGTGTGTTCGGGGTGTGGTTCCAGCATCTCAGGCACATGGTTCTGGCACGTCTGATAGGTGGTTCTGGCCTGCCCGACAGGTGTTTCCATGGTGTCCGCCAAGTGGTTCTGGCATAGCTGGCACGTGATGTTGGCGTGACCGGCAGGTGGTTCCAGCCAGCCCGGCAGGTGATTCCGAAGTGTTCACCAAATGGTTGTGGCGTAGCCGGAAGGTGATTTTGGCGTGTCCAGCAGGTGGTTTTGGCGAGTCGAGCAGGTGGTTCTGGTGTGCTCGGCAGGTGCTTCCGGTGTCATTGGCATGTCGTTCCGGCATGTCTGAGAGGTGGTTCCGCCATGCCCGGCAGGTGATTCCGGAGTGTTCGCCAAGTGGTTCTGGCATAGCCGGCAGGTTATTTTGCATGTCCGGCAATGGTTCCGGTGCGTCGAGCCGGTGGTTCCGGCATGCCCGGCAGGTGATTCCGGAGTGTCCGGCATGTGGTTCTGGCACCTCTGAGAGGTGGGTCCGGCATGCCCGGCAGGTGATACCGGAGTGTCTGCCGAGTGGTTCTGGCACCTCTGAGAGGTGGTTCCAGCATGACCAGCAGGTGATTCTGGAGTGTCCGGCATGTGGATCTGGCACCTCTGTGAGTTGGTTCCGGCATGCCCGGCAGGTGATACCGGAATATCTGCCGAGTGGTTCTGGCACCTCTGAGAGGTGGTTCTGGCCGGCCGGAGAGGTGTTTCCGGAGTGTCCGCCAAGTGGTTCTGGCGTAGCTGAAAGGTGATGTTGGCGTGACCGGCAGGTGGTTCCAGCCAGCCCGGCAAGTGATTCCGGAGTGTCTGCCGTGTGGTTCTGGCGTAGCTGGCATGTGATTTTGGCGTGTCCAGCAGGTGGTTCCGGCGAGCTCGGGAGGTGGTACCAGCGTGTCCGGAACATGGTTCTGGCACGTCTGAGAGATGTTTCCGGCATGCCCGGCAGGTGATTCGGAGTGTCCGGCATGTGGATCCGGCACCTCTGAGAGGTGGTTCCGGCATGCCCGGCAGGTGATTCCGGAGTGTCCAGCATGCGGTTCTGGCACCTCTGAGAGGTGGTTCCGATATGCCCGGCATGTGATAACGGAGTGTCCAGCATTTGGTTCCGGCACCTCTGAGAGGTGGTTCCGGAATGCCTGGCATGTGATTCCGGAGTGTCTGCCGAGTGGTTCTGGCATAGCCGGCAGGTGATTTTGGCGTGTCCAGCAGGTGGTTCTGGCGAGCTCGGCAGGTGGTTCCGGCATGTCCGGAACATGGTTCTGGCACGTCTGAGAGATGGTTCCGGCATGCCCGGCAGGTGATTCCGGAGTGTCCGGCATGTGGTTCCGGCACCTCTGAGAGGTGGTTCCGGCATGCCCGGCAGTTGGTTACGGAGTGTCTGCCGAGTGGTTCTGGAGTAGCCGGCAGGTGATTCTGGCGTATCCAGCAGGTGGTTCTGGGGAGTGGATCAGGTGGTTCCGGTATGCTCGGCAGGTGGTACCGGCGTGTCCGGAACATGGTTCTGGCAAGTCTGAGAGGTGGTTCCGGCATGCCCGACAGGTGATTCCGGAGTGTTCGCCAAGTGGTTCTGGCGTAGTCGGCAGGTGATTTTGGCGTGTCCAGCAGGTGGTTTTGGCGAGTCGAGCAGGTGCTTCTGGCATGCTCGGCAGGTGCTTGCGGTGTCATTGGCATGTGGTTCCGGCATGTCTGAGAAGTGGTTCCGCCATGCCCGGCAGGTGATTCCGGAGTGTTCGCCAAGTGGTTCTGGCGTAGCCGGCAGGTGATTTTGCATGTCAGGCAATGGTTCCGGCGAGTCGAACCGGTGGTTCCGGCATGTCCGGCAGGTGGTTCCGGCATGCCCGGCAGGTGATTCCGGAGTGTCCGGCATGTGGTTCTGGCACCTCTGAGAGGTGGTTCCATCATGCCCGGCAGGTGATACCAGAGTCTCCGGCATTTGGTTCTGGCACCTCTGAGAGGTGGTTCTGGAATGCCTGGCATGTGATTACGGAGTTACTGCCGAGTGGTTCTGGCGTAGCCGGCAGGTGATTTTGCATGTCCGGCAATGGTTCTGGCGAGTCGAGCCGGTGGTTCCGGCATGTCCGGCAGGTGGTTCCGGCATGCCCGGCAGGTGATTCCGGAGTGTCCGGCATGTGGTTCTGGCACCTCTGAGAGGTGGTTCCGGCATGCCCGGCAGGCGATTCCGGAGTGTCTGCCGAGTGGTTCTGGAGTAGCCGGCAGGTGATTCTTGCGTTTCCAGCAGGTGGTTCTGGGGACTGGATCAGGTGGTTCCGGCATACTCGGCAGGTGGTACCGGCGTGTCCGGAACAAGGTTCTGGCAAGTCTGAGAGGTGGTTCCGGCATGCCCAACAGGTGATTCCGGAGTGTTCGCCAAGTGGTTCTGGCGTAGCCGGCAGGTCATTTTGCATGTCTGGCGGTGGTTCCGGCGAGTCGAGCCGGTCGTTGCGGCGTATCCAGCAGGTGTTTCCGGTCTGTCCGGCACGTGGTTCTGGCGTGACAGGCACGAGGTTCTGGCACGTCTGAGAGTTGGTTCCGGCATGCCCGACAGGTGTTTCTGGAGTTTCCGCCACGTTGTTCTGGCGTACCCGACAGGTGATTTTGGCGTGTCTGGCAGGTGTTTCTTGCAAGTCGAGCATTTGGCTCAGGCATGATCAGCAGGTGCTTCTGGCGTGTCTGGCACGTGGTTCTGGTGTGTCTGAGAGCTGGTTCTGGCAAGTCCGGCAGATGATTCCGGAGTGTCCACCAAGTGGTTGTGGCATACCCGGCAGGTGATTTTAGCGTGTCAGGTAGGTGGTGGCGGCGAGTCAAGTAGGTGCTTCCGGCGAGCTCGGCAGGTGGTACCGGCGTGTCTGGCATGTGGTTCTGGCACCTCTGAGAGGTGGTTTCGGCATGCCTGACAGGTGATTCCGGAGTGTTCACCAAATGGCTGTGGCATAGCCGTAAGGTGATTTTGGCGTGTCCAGCAGGTGGTTTTGGCGAGTCGAGCAGGTGGTTCTGGCGTGCTCGGCAGATGCTTCCGGTGTCATTGGCATGTGGTTCCGGCATGTCTGAGAGGTGGTTAGGCCATGCCCGGCATGTCATTCCGGAGTGTTCACCAAGTGGTTCTGGCGTAGCCGGCAGGTGATTTTGCATGTCCGGCAATGGTTCCGGCGAGTCGAGCCGGTGGTTCCGGCATGTCCAGCAGGTGGTTCCGGCATGCCCGGCAGGTGATTCCGGAGTGTCCGGCATGTGGTTCTGGCACCTCTGAGAGGTGGTTCCGGCATGCCTGGCCTGTGATTCCAGAGTGTCTGCCGAGTGGTTCTGGCGTAGCCGGCAGTTGATTTTGGCGTGTCCACTAGGTGGTTCTGGGGAGTGGATCAGCTGGTTCCGGCATACTCGGCAGGTGGTACCGGCGTGTCCAGAACATGGTTCTGGCAAGTCTGAGAGGTGGTTCCGGCACGCCCGACAGGTGATTCCGGAGCGTCCGCCAAGTGTTTCTGGCGTACCCGGCAGGTGACTTTGGCATGTCCGACAGGTGTTTCTTGCGAGTCGAGCAGGTGGCTCAGGCATGCTCAGCTGGTGCTTCCGGCGTCTCTGGCACGTGCTTCTGGTGTGTCTGAGAGCTGGTTCTGGCATGTCCGGCAGATGATTCCGGAGTGTCCACCAAGTGGTTCTTTTAGACCTGGCAGGTGATTTTGGCGTGTCAGGAAGGTGGTTCCGGCTAGTTGAGCAGGTGGATCAGGCGTGCTCGCCAGGGGGTTCAGGCGGGTCTGGCAGGTGTTTTCGGTCTGTTCGGGGAGTGGTTCCGGCATCTCAGGCAAATGGTTCTGGCATGTCTGAGAGGTGGTTCCGGCCGGCCCGACAGGTGTTTCCGGAGTGTCCGCCAAGTGGTTCTGGAGTGGCTGAAAGGTGATGTTGGCGTGACCGGCAGGTGGTTCCAGCCAGCCCGGCAGGTGATTCCGGAGTGTCTGCCGAGTGGTTCTGGCGTAGCCGGCAGGTGATTTTGGCGTGTCCAGCATGTTGTTCCGGCGAGCTCGGCAGGTGGTACTGGCGTGTCTGGCATGTGGTTCTCGCACCTCTGAGAGGTGGTTCCGGCATGCCTGACAGGTGATTCCGGAGTGTTCGCCAATTGGTTGTGGCGTAGCCGGCAGGTCACTTTGCATGTCTGGCTGTGGTTCCGGCGAGTCGAGCCGGTGGTTCCGGCATAGCCAGCAGTTGATTTTGGCGTGTCCACTAGGTGGTTCTGGGGAGTGGATCAGCTGGTTCCGGCATACTCGACAGGTGGTACCCGCGTGTCCAGAACATTGTTCTGGCAAGTCTGAGAGGTGGTTCCGGCACGCCCGACAGGTGATTCCGCAGCGTCCGCCAAGTGTTTCTGGCGTACCCGGCAGGTGATTTTGGCATGTCCGACAGGTGTTTCTTGCGACTCGAGCACGTGGCTCAGGCATGCTCAGCTGGTGATTCCGGCGTCTCTGGCACGTGGTTCTGGTGTGTCTGAGAGCTGGTTCTGGCATGTCCGGCAGATGATTCCGGAGTGTCCACCAAGTGGTTCTTGTATACCTGGCATGTGATTTTGGCGTGTCAGGAAGTTGCTTCCGGCTAGTTGAGCAGGTGGATCAGGCGTGCTCGCCAGGGGGTTCAGGCGGGTCTGGCAGGTGGTTTCGGTCTGTTCGGGGAGTGGTTCCGGCATCTCAGTCTCATGGTTCTGGCACGTTTGAGAGGTGGTTCCGGCCGGCCCGACCGGTGTTTCCATGGTGTCCGCCAAGTGGTTCTGGCATAGCTGGCAGGTGATGTTGGCATGACCGGCAGGTGGTTCCAGCATCCCCGGCAGGTGATTCCGAAGAGTTCACCAAATGGTTGTGGCGTAGCCGGCAGTTGTTTTGGCGTGTCAGGAAGTTGGTTCCGGGTAGTTGAGCAGGTGGATCAGGCGTGCTCGCCACGGGGTTCAGGCGGGTCTGGCAGGTGGTTTCGGTCTGTTCGGGGAGTGGTTCCGGCATCTCAGGCACATGGTTCTGGCACGTCTGAGAGGTGTTTCCGGCCGGCCAGAGAGGTGTTTCCGGAGTGTCCGCCAAGTGGTTCTGGCGTAGCTGAAAGGTGATGTTGGCGTGACCGGCAGGTGGTTCCAGCCAGCCCGGCAGGTGATTCCGGAGTGTCTGCCGTGTGGTTCTGGCGTAGCTGGCAGGTGATTTTGGCGTGTCCAGCAGGTGGTTCCGGCGAGCTCGGCAGTTGGTACCAGCGTGTCCGGAACATGGTTCTGGCACGTCTGAGAGACGGTTCGGTCATGCCAGGCAGGTGATTCCGGAGTGTCCGGCATGTAGTTCTGGCACCTCTGAGAGGAGGTTCCGGCATGCCCGGCAGGTGATTCCGGAGTGTCCGGCATGTGGTTCTGGCACCTCTGAGAGGTGGGTCCGGCATGCCCGGCAGTTGGTTCCGGAGTGTCTGCCGAGTGGTTCTGGAGTAGCCGGCAGGTGATTCTTGCGTTTCCAGCAGGTGGTTCTGGGGACTGGATCAGGTGGTTCCGGCATACTCGGCAGGTGGTACCGGCGTGTCCGGAACAAGGTTCTGGCAAGTCTGAGAGGTGGTTCCGGCATGCCCGACAGGTGATTCAGGATTGTTCGCCAAGTGGTTCTGGCGTAGCCGGCAGGTCATTTTGCATGTCTGGCGGTGGTTCCGGCGAGTCGAGCCGGTCGTTGCGGCGTATGCAGCAGGTGTTTCCGGTCTGTCCGGCAGGTGGTTCTGGCGTGACCGGCACGATGTTCTGGCACGTCTGAGAGTTGGTTCCGGCATGCCCGACAGGTGTTTCTGGAGTTTCCGCCACGTTGTTCTGGCGTACCCGACAGGTGATTTTGGCGTGTCTGGCAGGTGTTTCTTGCAAGTCGAGCATTTGGCTCAGGCATGATCAGCAGGTGCTTCCGGCGTGTCTGGCACGTGGTTCTGGTGTGTCTGAGAGCTGGCTCTGGCAAGTCCGGCATGTGATACCGGAGTGTCCAGCATTTGGTTCTGGCACCTCTGAGAGGTAGTTCCGGAATGCCTGGCATGTGATTCCGGAGTGTCTGCCGAGTGGTTCTGGCATAGCCGGCAGGTGATTTTGGCGTGTCCAGCAGGTGGTTCCGGCGAGCTCGGCAGGTGGTTCCGGCATGTCCGGAACATGGTTCTGGCACGTCTGAGAGATGGTTCCGGCATGCCCGGCAGGTGATTCCGGAATGTCCGGCATGTGGTTCTGGCACCTCTGAGAGGTGGTTCCTGCATGCCCGGCAGGTGATACCGGAGTTTGCGCCAAGTGGTTCTGGCGTAGCCGGCAGGTGATTTTGCATGTCCGGCAATGGTTCCGGCGAGTCGAGCCGGTGGTTCCGGAATGTCCGGCAGGTGGTTCCGGCATGTCCGGCAGGTGGTTCCGGCATGTCCAACACGTGGTTCCAGCATGCCCGGCAGGTGATTCCGGAGTGTCCGGCATGTGGTTCTGGCACCTCTGAGAGGTGGTTCCGATATGCCCGGCATGTGATAACGGAGTGTCCAGCATTTGGTTCCGGCACCTCTGAGAGGTGGTTCCGGAATGCCTGGCATGTGATTCCGGAGTGTCTGCCGAGTGGTTCTGGCATAGCCGGCAGGTGATTTTGGCGTGTCCAGCAGGTGGTTCCGGCGAGCTCGGCAGGTGGTTCCGGCATGTCCGGAACATGGTTCTGGCACGTCTGAGAGATGGTTCCGGCATGCCCGGCAGGTGATTCCGGAGTGTCCGGCATGTGGTTCCGGCACCTCTGAGAGGTGGTTCCGGCATGCCCGGCAGTTGGTTACGGAGTGTCTGCCGAGTGGTTCTGGAGTAGCCGGCAGGTGATTCTGGCGTATCCAGCAGGTGGTTCTGGGGAGTGGATCAGGTGGTTCCGGTATGCTCGGCAGGTGGTACCGGCGTGTCCGGAACATGGTTCTGGCAAGTCTGAGAGGTGGTTCCGGCATGCCCGACAGGTGATTCCGGAGTGTTCGCCAAGTGGTTCTGGCGTAGTCGGCAGGTGATTTTGGCGTGTCCAGCAGGTGGTTTTGGCGAGTCGAGCAGGTGCTTCTGGCATGCTCGGCAGGTGCTTCCGGTGTCATTGGCATTTGGTTCCGGCATGTCTGAGAGGTGGTTCCGCCATGCCCGGCAGGTGATTCCGGAGTGTTCGCCAAGTGGTTCTGGCGTAGCCGGCAGGTGATTTTGCATGTCAGGCAATGGTTCCGGCGAGTCGAACCGGTGGTTCCGGCATGTCCGGCAGGTGGTTCCGGCATGCCCGGCAGGTGATTCCGGAGTGTCCGGCATGTGGTTCTGGCACCTCTGAGAGGTGGTTCCATCATGCCCGGCAGGTGATACCAGAGTCTCCGGCATTTGGTTCTGGCACCTCTGAGAGGTGGTTCTGGAATGCCTGGCATGTGATTACGGAGTTACTGCCGAGTGGTTCTGGCGTAGCCGGCAGGTGATTTTGCATGTCCGGCAATGGTTCTGGCGAGTCGAGCCGGTGGTTCCGGCATGTCCGGCAGGTGGTTCCGGCATGCCCGGCAGGTGATTCCGGAGTGTCCGGCATGTGGTTCTGGCACCTCTGAGAGGTCGTACCGGCATGCCCGGCAGGTGATACCGGAGTGTTCGCCAAGTGGTTCTGGCGTAGCCGGCAGGTGATTTTGCATGTCCGGCAATGGTTCTGGCGAGTCGAGCCGGTGGTTCCGGCATGTCCGGCAGGTGGTTCCGGCATGCCCGGCAGGTGATTCCGGAGTGTCCGGCATGTGGTTCTGGCACCTCTGAGAGGTGGTTCCGGCATGCCCGGCAGGCGATTCCGGAGTGTCTGCCGAGTGGTTCTGGAGTAGCCGGCAGGTGATTCTTGCGTTTCCAGCAGGTGGTTCTGGGGACTGGATCAGGTGGTTCCGGCATACTCGGCAGGTGGTACCGGCGTGTCCGGAACAAGGTTCTGGCAAGTCTGAGAGGTGGTTCCGGCATGCCCGACAGGTGATTCCGGAGTGTTCGCCAAGTGGTTCTGGCGTAGCCGGCAGGTCATTTTGCATGTCTGGCGGTGGTTCCGGCGAGTCGAGCCGGTCGTTGCGGCGTATCCAGCAGGTGTTTCCGGTCTGTCCGGCACGTGGTTCTGGCGTGACAGGCACGAGGTTCTGGCACGTCTGAGAGTTGGTTCCGGCATGCCCGACAGGTGTTTCTGGAGTTTCCGCCACGTTGTTCTGGCGTACCCGACAGGTGATTTTGGCGTGTCTGGCAGGTGTTTCTTGCAAGTCGAGCATTTGGCTCAGGCATGATCAGCAGGTGCTTCTGGCGTGTCTGGCACGTGGTTCTGGTGTGTCTGAGAGCTGGTTCTGGCAAGTCCGGCAGATGATTCCGGAGTGTCCACCAAGTGGTTGTGGCATACCCGGCAGGTGATTTTAGCGTGTCAGGTAGGTGGTGGCGGCGAGTCAAGTAGGTGCTTCCGGCGAGCTCGGCAGGTGGTACCGGCGTGTCTGGCATGTGGTTCTGGCACCTCTGAGAGGTGGTTTCGGCATGCCTGACAGGTGATTCCGGAGTGTTCACCAAATGGCTGTGGCATAGCCGTAAGGTGATTTTGGCGTGTCCAGCAGGTGGTTTTGGCGAGTCGAGCAGGTGGTTCTGGCGTGCTCGGCAGATGCTTCCGGTGTCATTGGCATGTGGTTCCGGCATGTCTGAGAGGTGGTTAGGCCATGCCCGGCATGTCATTCCGGAGTGTTCACCAAGTGGTTCTGGCGTAGCCGGCAGGTGATTTTGCATGTCCGGCAATGGTTCCGGCGAGTCGAGCCGGTGGTTCCGGCATGTCCAGCAGGTGGTTCCGGCATGCCCGGCAGGTGATTCCGGAGTGTCCGGCATGTGGTTCTGGCACCTCTGAGAGGTGGTTCCGGCATGCCTGGCCTGTGATTCCAGAGTGTCTGCCGAGTGGTTCTGGCGTAGCCGGCAGTTGATTTTGGCGTGTCCACTAGGTGGTTCTGGGGAGTGGATCAGCTGGTTCCGGCATACTCGGCAGGTGGTACCGGCGTGTCCAGAACATGGTTCTGGCAAGTCTGAGAGGTGGTTCCGGCACGCCCGACAGGTGATTCCGGAGCGTCCGCCAAGTGTTTCTGGCGTACCCGGCAGGTGACTTTGGCATGTCCGACAGGTGTTTCTTGCGAGTCGAGCAGGTGGCTCAGGCATGCTCAGCTGGTGCTTCCGGCGTCTCTGGCACGTGCTTCTGGTGTGTCTGAGAGCTGGTTCTGGCATGTCCGGCAGATGATTCCGGAGTGTCCACCAAGTGGTTCTTTTAGACCTGGCAGGTGATTTTGGCGTGTCAGGAAGGTGGTTCCGGCTAGTTGAGCAGGTGGATCAGGCGTGCTCGCCAGGGGGTTCAGGCGGGTCTGGCAGGTGTTTTCGGTCTGTTCGGGGAGTGGTTCCGGCATCTCAGGCAAATGGTTCTGGCATGTCTGAGAGGTGGTTCCGGCCGGCCCGACAGGTGTTTCCGGAGTGTCCGCCAAGTGGTTCTGGAGTGGCTGAAAGGTGATGTTGGCGTGACCGGCAGGTGGTTCCAGCCAGCCCGGCAGGTGATTCCGGAGTGTCTGCCGAGTGGTTCTGGCGTAGCCGGCAGGTGATTTTGGCGTGTCCAGCATGTTGTTCCGGCGAGCTCGGCAGGTGGTACTGGCGTGTCTGGCATGTGGTTCTCGCACCTCTGAGAGGTGGTTCCGGCATGCCTGACAGGTGATTCCGGAGTGTTCGCCAATTGGTTGTGGCGTAGCCGGCAGGTCACTTTGCATGTCTGGCTGTGGTTCCGGCGAGTCGAGCCGGTGGTTCCGGCATAGCCAGCAGTTGATTTTGGCGTGTCCACTAGGTGGTTCTGGGGAGTGGATCAGCTGGTTCCGGCATACTCGACAGGTGGTACCCGCGTGTCCAGAACATTGTTCTGGCAAGTCTGAGAGGTGGTTCCGGCACGCCCGACAGGTGATTCCGCAGCGTCCGCCAAGTGTTTCTGGCGTACCCGGCAGGTGATTTTGGCATGTCCGACAGGTGTTTCTTGCGACTCGAGCACGTGGCTCAGGCATGCTCAGCTGGTGATTCCGGCGTCTCTGGCACGTGGTTCTGGTGTGTCTGAGAGCTGGTTCTGGCATGTCCGGCAGATGATTCCGGAGTGTCCACCAAGTGGTTCTTGTATACCTGGCATGTGATTTTGGCGTGTCAGGAAGTTGCTTCCGGCTAGTTGAGCAGGTGGATCAGGCGTGCTCGCCAGGGGGTTCAGGCGGGTCTGGCAGGTGGTTTCGGTCTGTTCGGGGAGTGGTTCCGGCATCTCAGTCTCATGGTTCTGGCACGTTTGAGAGGTGGTTCCGGCCGGCCCGACCGGTGTTTCCATGGTGTCCGCCAAGTGGTTCTGGCATAGCTGGCAGGTGATGTTGGCATGACCGGCAGGTGGTTCCAGCATCCCCGGCAGGTGATTCCGAAGAGTTCACCAAATGGTTGTGGCGTAGCCGGCAGTTGTTTTGGCGTGTCAGGAAGTTGGTTCCGGGTAGTTGAGCAGGTGGATCAGGCGTGCTCGCCACGTGGTTCAGGCGGGTCTGGCAGGTGGTTTCGGTCTGTTCGGGGAGTGGTTCCGGCATCTCAGGCACATGGTTCTGGCACGTCTGAGAGGTGTTTCCGGCCGGCCAGAGAGGTGTTTCCGGAGTGTCCGCCAAGTGGTTCTGGCGTAGCTGAAAGGTGATGTTGGCGTGACCGGCAGGTGGTTCCAGCCAGCCCGGCAGGTGATTCCGGAGTGTCTGCCGTGTGGTTCTGGCGTAGCTGGCAGGTGATTTTGGCGTGTCCAGCAGGTGGTTCCGGCGAGCTCGGCAGTTGGTACCAGCGTGTCCGGAACATGGTTCTGGCACGTCTGAGAGACGGTTCGGTCATGCCAGGCAGGTGATTCCGGAGTGTCCGGCATGTAGTTCTGGCACCTCTGAGAGGAGGTTCCGGCATGCCCGGCAGGTGATTCCGGAGTGTCCGGCATGTGGTTCTGGCACCTCTGAGAGGTGGGTCCGGCATGCCCGGCAGTTGGTTCCGGAGTGTCTGCCGAGTGGTTCTGGAGTAGCCGGCAGGTGATTCTTGCGTTTCCAGCAGGTGGTTCTGGGGACTGGATCAGGTGGTTCCGGCATACTCGGCAGGTGGTACCGGCGTGTCCGGAACAAGGTTCTGGCAAGTCTGAGAGGTGGTTCCGGCATGCCCGACAGGTGATTCAGGATTGTTCGCCAAGTGGTTCTGGCGTAGCCGGCAGGTCATTTTGCATGTCTGGCGGTGGTTCCGGCGAGTCGAGCCGGTCGTTGCGGCGTATGCAGCAGGTGTTTCCGGTCTGTCCGGCAGGTGGTTCTGGCGTGACCGGCACGATGTTCTGGCACGTCTGAGAGTTGGTTCCGGCATGCCCGACAGGTGTTTCTGGAGTTTCCGCCACGTTGTTCTGGCGTACCCGACAGGTGATTTTGGCGTGTCTGGCAGGTGTTTCTTGCAAGTCGAGCATTTGGCTCAGGCATGATCAGCAGGTGCTTCCGGCGTGTCTGGCACGTGGTTCTGGTGTGTCTGAGAGCTGGCTCTGGCAAGTCCGGCATGTGATACCGGAGTGTCCAGCATTTGGTTCTGGCACCTCTGAGAGGTAGTTCCGGAATGCCTGGCATGTGATTCCGGAGTGTCTGCCGAGTGGTTCTGGCATAGCCGGCAGGTGATTTTGGCGTGTCCAGCAGGTGGTTCCGGCGAGCTCGGCAGGTGGTTCCGGCATGTCCGGAACATGGTTCTGGCACGTCTGAGAGATGGTTCCGGCATGCCCGGCAGGTGATTCCGGAATGTCCGGCATGTGGTTCTGGCACCTCTGAGAGGTGGTTCCTGCATGCCCGGCAGGTGATACCGGAGTTTGCGCCAAGTGGTTCTGGCGTAGCCGGCAGGTGATTTTGCATGTCCGGCAATGGTTCCGGCGAGTCGAGCCGGTGGTTCCGGAATGTCCGGCAGGTGGTTCCGGCATGTCCGGCAGGTGGTTCCGGCATGTCCAACACGTGGTTCCAGCATGCCCGGCAGGTGATTCCGGAGTGTCCGGCATGTGGTTCTGGCACCTCTGAGAGGTGGTTCCGGCATGCCCGGCAGGTGATGCTGGAGTCTCCGAAATTTGGTTCTGGCACCTCTGAGAGGTGGTTCCGGAATGCCTGGCATGTGATTCCGGAGTGTCTGCCGAGTGCTTCTGGCGTAGGCGGATGTTGATTTTGGCATGTCCACTAGGTGGTTCTGGGGATTGGATCAGCTGGTTCCGGCATACTCGGCAGGTGGTACCGGTGTGTCCAGAACATGGTTCTGGCAAGTCTGAGAGGTGGTTCCGGCACGCCCGGCAGGTGATTCCGGAGTGTCCGGCATGTGGTTCTGGCACCTCTGAGAGGTGGTTCCGTCATGCCCGGTAGGTGGTTCCGGAATGTCTGCCGAGTGGTGCTGGCGTAGCCGGCAGGTGATTCTGGCGTGTCCAGCAGGTGGTTCTGGAGAGTGGATCAGGTGGTTCCGGCATACTCGGCAGGTGGTACCGCCGTGTCGGAACATGGTTCTGGCAAGTCTGAGAGGTGGTTCCGGCATGCCTGACAGGTGATTCTGGAGCGTTCGCCAAGTGGTTCTGGCGTAGCCGGCAGGTCATTTTGCATGTCCGGCGGTGGTTCCGGCAAGTCAAGCCGGTGGTTCCGGCGTGTCCGGCAGGTGTTTCCGGTCTGTCCGGGAGGTGTTTCTGGCGTGTCCGGCACGAGGTTCTGGCACCTCTGAGAGTTGGTTCCGGCATGCCGGACAGGTGATTCCGGAGTGTCCGCCACGTGGTTCTGGCATACCCGGCAGGTGATTTTGGCGTGTCTCTCATGTGTTTCTTGCAAGTCAAGCATGTGGCTCAGGCATGATCAGCAGGTGCTTCCGGCGTGTCCGGCACGTGGTTCTGGTGTGTCAGAGGGCTGGTTCTGGCATTTCCGGCAGATGATTCCAGAGTGTCCACCAAGTGGTTCTGGTAGACCTGGAAGGTGATATTGGCGTGTCTGGAAGGTGGTTCCGGCTAGTTGAGCAGGTGGATCAGGCGTGCTAGCCAGGGGGTTCAGGCGGGACTGGCAGGTGGTTTCGGTCTGTTCGGGGTGTGGTTCTGGCATCTCAGGCACATGGTCCTGGCACGTCTGAGATGTGTTTCCGGCCGGCCCGACAGGTGTTTCCGGAGTGTCCGCCAAGCGGTTCCGGCGTAGCAGAATGGTGATGTTGGCGTGACCGGCAGGTGGTTCCAGCCAGCCCGGCAGGTGATTTCGGATTGTCTGCCGCTTGGTTCTGGCGTAGCCGGCAGGTGATTTTGGCGTGTCCAGCAGGTGGTTCCGGCGAGCTCGGCAGGTGGTACCGGCGTGTCCGGAACATGGTTCTGGCACGTCTGAGAGATGGTTCCGGCATGCCCGCCAGGTGATTCCGGAGTGTCCGGCATGTGGTTCTGGCACCTCTGAGAGGTGGTTCTGGCATGCCCGGCAGGTGGTTCCGGAGTGTCTGCCGAGTGGTTCTGGCGTAGCCGGCAGGTGATTCTCCCGTGTCCAGCAGGTGGTTCTGGGGAGTGGATCAGGTGGTTCCGGCATACTCGGCAGGTGGTACCGGCGTGTCCGGAACATGGTTCTGGCAAGTCTGAGAGGTGGTTCCGGCATGCCCGACAGGTGATTCCGGAGTGTTCGCCAAGTGGTTCTGGCGTAGCCGGCAGGTCATTTTGCATGTCCGGCGGTGGTTCCGGCGAGTCCAGCCGGTGGTTCCGTTGTAGCCGGCAGTTGATTTTGGCGTGTCCACTAGGGGGTTCTGGGGAGTGGATCAGCTGGTTCCGGCACGCCCGACAGTTGATTCCGGAGCGTCCGCCAAGTGTTTCTGGCGTACCCGGCAGGTGATTTTGGCATGTCCGACAGGTGTTTCTTGCGACTCGAGCACGTGGCTCAGGCATGCTCAGCTGGTGCTTCCGGCGTCTCTGGCACGTGGTTCTAGTGTGTCTGAGAGCTGGTTCTGGCATGTCCGGCAGATGATTCCGGAGTGTCCACCAAGTGGTTCTGGTATACCTGGCACGTGATTTTTGCGTGTCAGGAAGTTGGTTCCGGCTAGTTGAGCAGGTGGATCAGGCGTGCTCGCCAGGGGGTTCAGGCGGGTCTGGCAGGTGGTTTCGGTCTGTTCGGGGAGTGGTTCCGGCATCTCAGGCTCATGGTTCTGGCACGTCTGAGAGGTGGTTCCAGCCGGCCTGACAGGTGTTTCCATGGTGTCCGCCAAGTGGTTCTGGCATAGCTGGCAGGTGATTTTGGTGTGTCCAGCAGGTGGTTCTGGCGAGCTCAGCAGGTGGTACCAGCGTGTCCGGAACATGGTTCTGGCACGTCTGAGAGATGGTTCCGGAATGCCAGGCAGGTGATTCCGGAGTGTCCGGCATGAGGTTCTGGCACCTCTGAGAGGTGGTTCCGGCATGCCCGGCAGGTGGTTCCGGAGTGTCTGCCGTGTGGTTCTGGCGTAGTCGGCAGGTGATTCTGGCGTGTCCAGCAGGTGGTTCTGGGGAGTGGATGAGCTGGTTCCGGCATACTCGTCAGGTGGTACCGGCGTGTCCGGAACATGCTTCTGGCAAGTCTGAGAGGTTGTTCCGGCATGCCCGACAGGTGATTCCGGAGTGTTCGCCAAGTGGTTCTGGCGTAGCCGTCAGGTCATTTTGCATGTCCGGCAATGGTTCCAGCGAGTCGAGCCCCTGGTTCCAGCATGTCCGGCAGGTGGTTCCGGCATGCCCGGCAGGTGATTCCGGAGTGTCCGGCATGTGGTTCTGGCACCTCTGAGATGTGGTTCCGGCATGCCCGGCAGGTGACACCGGAGTGTTCGCCAAGTGGTTCTGGTGTAGCCGGCAGGTGATTTTGCATGTCCGGCAATGGTTCCGGCGAGTCGAGCCAGTGGTTCCGGAATGTCAGGCAGGTGGTTCCTGCATGTCCGGCAAGTGGTTACGGCATGTCCAGCACGTGGTTCCAGCATGCCCGGCAGGTGATTCCGGAGTGTCTGGCATGTGGTTGTGGCACTTCTGAGAGGTGGTTCCGTCATGCCCGGCAGGTGGTTCCGGAGTGTCTGCCGAGTGGTTCTGGCGTAGCCGGCAGGTGATTCTGGCGTGTCCAGCAGGTGGTTCTGGGGAGTGGATCAGGTGGTTCCGGCATACTCGGCAGGTGGTACCCGCGTGTCCGGAACATGGTTCTGGCAAGTCTGAGAGGTGGTTCCGGCATGCCCGACAGGTGATTCCGGAGCGTTCGCCAAGTGGTTCTGGCGCAGCCGGCAGGTCATTTTGCATGTCCGGCGGTGGTTCCGGCGAGTCAAGCCGGTGGTTCCGGCGTGTCCGGCTGGTGTTTCCGGGCTGTCCGGCAGGTGTTTCTGGCGTGTCCGGCAGGAGGTTCTGGCACCTCTGAGAGTTGGTACCGGCATGCCCGACAGGTGATTCCGGAGTGTCCGCCACGTGGTTCTGGCATACCCGGCTGGTGATTTTGGCGTGTCTCTCATGTGTTTCTTGCAAGTCGAGCATGTGGCTCAGGCATGATCAGCAGGTGCTTCCGGCGTGTCCGGCACGTGGTTCTGGTGTGTCAGAGGGCTGGTTCTGGCATTTCCGGCAGATGATTCCAGAGTGTCCACCAAGTGGTTCTGGTAGACCTGGAAGGTGATATTGGCGTGTCTAGAAGGTGGTTCCGGCTAGTTGAGCAGGTGGATCAGGCGTTCTAGCCAGGGGGTTCAGGCGGGTCTGGCAGGTGGTTTCGGTCTGTTCGGGGTGTGGTTCTGGCATCTCAGGCACATGGTTCTGGCACGTCTGATAGGTGGTTCCGGCCGGCCCGACAGGTGTTTCCAAGGTGTCCGCCAAGTGGTTCTGGCATAGCTGGCAGGTGACGTTGGCGTGACTGGCAGGTGGTTCCAGCCAGCCCGGCAAGTGATTCCGAAGTGTTCACCAAATGGCTGTGGCATAGCCGTAAGGTGATTTTGGCGTGTCCAGCAGGTGGTTTTGGCGAGTCGAGCAGGTGGTTCTGGCGTGCTCGGCAGGTGCTTCCGGTGTCATTGGCATGTGGTTCCGGCATGTCTGAGAGGTGGTTCCGCCATGCCCATGGGTGATTCCGGAGTGTTCGCCAAGTGGTTCTGGCGTAGCCGGCAGGTGATTTTCCATGTCCGGCAATGGTTCCGGCGAGTCGAGCCGGTCGTTCCGGCATGTCCGGCAGGTGGTTCCAGCATGCCCGGCAGGTGATTCCGGAGTGTCCGGCATGTGGTTCTGGCACCTCTGAGAGGTGGTTCCGGCATTCCCGGCAGGCGATACCGGAGTGTCCGGCATTTGGTTCTGGCACCTCTGAGAGGTGGTTCCTGAATTCCCGGCAGGTGGTTCCGCAGTGCCTACCGAGTGGTTCTGGCGTAGTCGGCAGGTGATTCTGGCGTGTCCAGCTGGTGGTTCTGGAGAGTGGATCAGCTGGTTCCGGCATACTCGGCATGTGGTACCGGCGTGTCCAGAACATGGTTCTGGCAAGTCTGAGATGTGGTTCCGGCACGCCCGACAGGTGATTCCGGAGCGTCTGCCAAGTGTTGCTGGCGTACGCGGCAGGTTATTTTGGCATGTCCGACAGGTGTTTCTTGCGAGTCGAGCAGGTGGCTCAGGCATGCTCAGCTGGTGCTTCCGGCGTCTCTGGCACGTGGTTCTGGTGTGTCTGAGAGCTGGTTCTGGCATGTCCGGCAGATGATTCCGGAGTGTCCACCAAGTGGTTCTGGTATACCTGGCAGGTGATTTTAGCGTGTCCAGCAGGTGGTTCCGGCGAGCTCGGCAGGTGGTACCGGCGTGTCCGGAAAATGGTTCTGGCACGTCTGAGAGATGGTTCCGGCATGCCCGGCAGGTGATTCCGGAGTGTCCGGCATGTGGTTCTGGCACCTCTGAGAGGTAGTTCCGGCATGCCCGACAGGTGATTCCGGAGTGTTCGCCAATTGGTTCTGGCGTAGCCGGCAGGTCACTTTGCATGTCCGGCTGTGGTTCCAGCGAGTCGAGCCGGTGGTTCCGGCATAGCCGGCAGTTGATTTTGGCGTGTCCACTAGGTGGTTCTGGGGAGTGGATCAGCGTGTTCCGGCATACTCGGCAGGTGGTACCCGCGTGTCCAGAACACGGTTCTGGCAAGTCTGAGAGGTGGTTCCGGCACGCCCGACAGGTGATTCCGGAGCGTCCGCCAAGTGTTTCTGGCGTACCCGGCAGGTGATTTTGGCGTTTCTGGCAGGTGTTTCTTGCGAGTCGAGCATTTGGCTCAGGCATGATCAGCAGGTGCTTCCAGCGTGTCTGGCACGTGGTTCTGGTGTGTCTGAGAGCTGGTTCTGGCATGTCCGGCAGATGATTCCGGAGTTTCCACCAAGTGGCTGTGGCATACCCGGCAGGTGATTTTAGCTTGTCAGGTAGGTGGTTCCAGCGAGTCGAGTAGGTGGTTCCGGCGTGCTCGGCAGGTGGTTCAGGCGGGTCTTGCAGGTGGTTTCGGGCTTTTCGGGGTGTGGTTGCGGCATCTCAGGCACATGGTTCTGGCACGTCTGATAGGTGGTTCCGGCCGGCCCGACAGGTGTTTCCGGATTGTCCGCAGAGCGGTTCTGGCATAGCTGGCAGGTGATGTTGTCGTGACCGGCAGGTGGTTCCAGCCAGCCCGACAGGTGATTCCGAAGAGTTCACCAAATGGTTGTGGCGTAGCCGGCAGGTGATTTTGGCGTGTCCAGCTGGTGGTTTTGGCGAGTCGAGCAGGTGGTTCTGGCGTGCTCGGCAGGTGCTTCCGGTGTCATTGGCATGTGGTTCCGGCATGTCTGAGAGGTGGTTCCGCCATGCCCAGCAGATGATTCCGGAGTGTTCGCCAAGTGGTTCTGGCGTAGCCGGCAGGTGATTTTGCATGTCCGGCAATGGTTCCGGCGAGTCGAGCCGATGGTTCCGGCATGTCCGGCAGATGGTTCCAGCTTTCCCGGCAGGTGATTCCGGAGTGTCCGGCATGTGGTTCTGGCACCTCTGAGAGGTCGTTCCGGAGTGTCCACCAAGTGGTTCTTGTATACCTGGCAGGTGATTTTGGCGTGTCAGGAAGGTGGTTCCGGCTAGTTGAGCAGGTGGATCAGGCGTGCTCGCCAGGGGGTTCAGGCGGGTCTGGCAGGTGGTTTCGGTCTGTTCGGGGAGTGGTTCCGGCATCTCAGGCTCATGGTTCTGGCACCTCTGAGAGGTGGTACCGGCCGGCCCGACAGATGTTTCCATGGTGTCTGCCAAGTGGTTCTGGCATAGCTGGCAGGTGATGTTGGCGTGACCGACAGGTGGTTCCAGCAAGCCCGGCAGGTGATTCCGAAGATTTCACCAAATGGTTTTGGCGTAGCCGGCAGGTGATTTTGGCGTGTCCAGGAGGTGGTTTTGGCGAGTCGAGCAGGTGGTTCTGGCGTGCTCGGCAGGTGCTTCCGGTGTCATTGGCATGTGGTTCCGGCATGTCTGAGAGGTGGTTCCGGCATGCCCGGCAGGTGGTTCCGGAGTGTTTCCGAGTGGTTCTGGAGCCAGCCCGGCAGGTGATTCCAAAGAGTTCACCAAATGGATGTGGCGTAGCCGGCAGGAGATTTTGGCGTGTCAGGAAGTTGGTTCCGGCTAGTTGAGCAGGTGGATCAGGCGTGCTCGCCAGGGGGTTCATGCGCGTCTGGCAGTTGGTTTCGGTCTGTTCGGGGAGTGGTTCCGGCATCTCAGGCACATGGTTCTGGCACGTCTGAGAGGTGGTTCCGGCCGGCCGGAGAGGTGTTTCCGAAATGTCCGCCAAGTGGTTCTGGCGTAGCTGAAAGGTGATGTTGGCGTGACCGGCAGGTGGTTCCAGCCAGCCCAGCTGGTGATTCCGGAGTTTCTGCCGTGTGGTTCTGGCGTAGCTGGCAGGTGATCTTGGCGTGTCCAGCATGTGGTTCCGGCGAGCTCGGCAGGTTGTACCAGCATGTCCGGAACATGGTTCTATCGCGTCTGAGAGATGGTTTGTCATTCCCGGCAGGTGGTTCCGGAGTGTCCGGCATGTGGTTCTGGCACCTCTGAGAGGTGGTTCCGGCATGCCCGGCAGGTGGTTCCGGAGTGTCTGCCGAGTGTTCTGGCGTAGCCGGCAGGTGATTTTGGCGTGTCCAGCATGTGGTTTTGGCGAGTCGAGCAGTTGGTTCTGGTGTGCTCGGCAGGTGCTTCCGGTGTCATTGGCATGTGGTTCCGGCATGTCTGAGAGGTGGTTCCGCCATGCCCGGCAGGTGATTCCGGAGTGTTCGCCAAGTGGTTCTGGCGTAGCCGGCAGGTGATTTTGCATGTCCGGCAATGGTTCCGGCGAGTCGAGCCGGTGGTCCGGCATGTCCGGCAGGTGATTCCGGCATGTCCAGCAGGTGGTTCTGGGGAGTGGATCAGGTGGTTCCGGCATGCCCGGCAGGTGATTCCGGAGTGTCCGGCATGTGATTCTGGCACCTCTGAGAGGTTGTCTGGCATGCCCGGCAGGTGATACCGGAGTGTCCGGCATTTGGTTCTGGCACCTCTGAGTGGTGGTTCCGAGATGCCTGGCATGTGATTCCGGAGTTTCTGCCGAGTGGTTCTGGCGTGTCCAGCAGGAGTTTCCGGTCTTTCCGGCAGGTGGTTCTGGCGTGTCCGCCACGAAGTTATGGCACGTCAGAGTGTTGGTTCCGGCATGTCCTGCAGATGATTCCGGAGTGTCCAACAAGTGGTTGTTGCATACCAGGCAGGTGATTTTAGCGTGTCAGGTAGGTGGTTCCAGCGAGTCGAGTATGTGGTTCCGGCGTGCTCGGCAGGTGGTTCAGGCGGGTCTGGCAGGTGGTTTCGGACTGTTCGGGAAGTGGATCCGGCATGTCAGGCACATGGTTCTGGCATGTCTGAGAGGTGGTTCCGGCCGGCCGGAGAGGTGTTTCCGGAGTGTCTACCGTGTGGTTCTTGCGTAGCCGGCAGGTCATTTTGCATGTCCGGCGGTGGTTCCGGCGAGTCGAGCCGGTGGTTCCGGCGTGTCCAGCAGGTGATTCCGAAGTGTTCACCAAATGGTTGTGGCGTAGCCGGAAGGTGACTTAGGCGTGTCCACCAGGTCGTTTTGGCGAGTCGAGCAGGTGGTTCCGCCATGCCGGCAGGTGATTCCGGAGTCTTCCCCAAGTGGTTCTGGCATAGCCGGCAGGTGATTTTGCATGTCCGGCCATGGTTCAGGCGAGTCGAGCCGGTGGTTCCGCAATGTCCGGCAGGTGGTTCCGACATGTCCGTCAAGTGGTTCCAGCATGTCCAGCACCTGGTTCCAGCATGCCCGGCAGGTGATTCCGGAGTGTCCGGCATGTGGTTCTGGCACCTCTGAGAGGTGGTTCCGGCATGCCCGACAGGTGATTCCGGAGCGTCCGCCAAGTGTTTCTGGCGTACCCGGCAGGTGACTTTGGCATGTCTGACAGGTGTTTCTTGCGAGTCGAGCAGGTGGTTCAGGCATGCTCAGCTGGTGCTTCCGGCGTCTCTGGCACGTGGTTCTGGTGTGTCTGAGAGCTGGTTCTGGCATGTCCGGCAGATGATTCCGGAGTGTCCACCAAGTGGTTCTGGTAGACCTGGCAGGTGATTTTGGCGTGTCAGGAAGGTGGTTCCGGCTAGTTGAGCAGGTGGATCAGGCGTGCTCGCCAGGGGGTTCAGGCGGGTCTGGCAGGTGGTTTCGGTCTGTTCGGGGAGTGGTTCCGGCATCTCAGGCACATAGTTCTGGCACGTCTGAGAGGTGGTTCCGGCCGGCCCGACAGGTGTTTCCGGAGTGTCCGCCAAGTGCTTCTGGCGTAGCTGAAAGATGATGTTGGCGTGACCGGCAGGTGGTTCCAGCCAGCCCGGCAGGTGATTCCGGAGTGTCTGCCGAGTGGTTCTGGCGTAGCCGGCAGGTGATTTTGGCGTGTCCAGCATGTGGTTCCGGCGAGCTCGGCAGGTGGTACTGGCGTGTCTGGCATGTGGTTCTGGCACCTCTGAGAGGTGGTTCCGGCATGCCTGACAGGTGATTCCGGAGTGTTCGCCAATTGGTTGTGGCGTAGCCGGCAGGTCACTTTGCATGTCTGGCTGTGGTTCCGGCGAGTCGAGCCGTTGGTTCCGGCATAGCCGGCAGTTGATTTTGGCGTGTCCACTAGGTGGTTCTGGGGAGTGGATCAGCTGGTTCCGGCATACTCGGCAGGTGGTACCCGCGTGTCCAGAACATTGTTCTGGCAAGTCTGAGACGTGGTTCCGGCACGCCCGACAGGTGATTCCGCAGCGTCCGCCACGTGTTTCTGGCGTACCCTGCAGGTGATTTTGGCATGTCCGACAGGTGTTTCTTGCGAGTCGAGCAAGTGGCTCAGGCATGCTCAGCTGGTGCTTCCGGCCTCTCTGGCCCGTGGTTCTGGTGTGTCTGAGAGCTGGTTCTGGCATGTCCGGCAGATGATTCCAGAGTGTCCACCAAGTGGTTCTGGTATACCTGGCAGGTGAATTTGGCGTGTCAGGAAGGTGGTTCCGGGTAGTTGAGCAGGTGGGTCAGGCGTGCTCGCCAGGGGGTTCAGGTGGGTCTGGCAGGTGGTTTCGGGCTGTTATAGGGAGTGGTTCCGGCATCTCAGGCACATGGTTCTGGCACGTCTGAGAGGTGGTTCCGGCCGGCCCGACAGGTGTTTCCGGAGTGTCCGCCAAGTGCTTCTGGCGTAGCTGAAAGGTGATGTTGGCGTGACCGGCAGGTGGTTCCAGCCAGCCCGGCAGGTGATTCCGGACTGTCTGCCGAGTGGTTCTCGCGTGCTCGGCAGGTGCTTCCGGTGTCATTGGCATGTGGTTCCAGCATGTCTGAGAGGTGGTTCCGGCATGCCCAGCAGGTGGTTCCGGAGTGTTTGCCGAGTGGTTCTGGAGCCAGCCCGGCAGGTGATTCCAAAGAGTTCACCAAATGGATGTGGCGTAGCCAGCAGGAGATTTTGGCGTGTCAGGAAGTTGGTTCCGGCTAGTTGAGCAGGTGGATCAGGCGTGCTCGCCAGGGGGTTCAGGCGCGTCTGGCAGTTGGTTTCGGTCTGTTCGGGGAGTGGTTCCGGCATCTCAGGCACATGGTTCTGGCACGTCTGAGAGGTGGTTCCGGCCGGCCGGAGAGGTGTTTCCGGAGTGTCCGCCAAGTGGTTCTGGCGTAGCTGAAAGGTGATGTTGGCGTGACCGGCAGGTGGTTACAGCCAGCCCAGCTGGTGATTCCGGAGTTTCTGCCGTGTGGTTCTGGCGTAGCTGGCAGGTGATCTTGGCGTGTCCAGCATGTGGTTCCGGCGAGCTCGGCAGGTGGTACCAGCATGTCCGGAACATGGTTCTATCGCGTCTGAGAGATGGTTTGTCATTCCCGGCAGGTGGTTCCGGAGTGTCCGGCATGTGGTTCTGGCACCTCTGAGAGGTGGATCCGGCATGCCCGGCAGGTTGTTCCGGAGTGTCTGCCGAGTGGTTCTGGCGTAGCCGGCAGGTGATTTTGGCGTGTCCAGCAGGTGGTTTTGGCGAGTCGAGCAGGTGGTTCTGGCGTGCTCGGCAGGTGCTTCCGGTGTCATTGGCATGTGGTTCCGGCATGTCTGAGAGGTGGTTCCGCCATGCCCGGCAGGTGATTCCGGAGTGTTCGCCAAGTGGTTCTGGCGTAGCCGGCAGGTGATTTTGCATGTCCGGCAATGGTTCCGGCGAGTCGAGCCGGTGGTCCGGCATGTCCGGCAGGTGATTCCGGCATGTCCAGCAGGTGGTTCTGGGGAGTGGATCAGGTGGTTCCGGCATGCCCGGCAGGTGATTCCGGAGTGTTCGCCAAGTGGTTCTGGCGTAGCCGGCAGGTGATTTTGCATGTCCGGCAATGGTTCCGGCGAGTCGAGCCGGTGGTCCGGCATGTCCGGCAGGTGATTCCGGCATGTCCAGCAGGTGGTTCTGGGGAGTGGATCAGGTGGTTCCGGCATGCCCGGCAGGTGATTCCGGAGTGTCCGGCATGTGATTCTGGCGCCTCTGAGAGGTTGTCTGGCATGCCCGGCAGGTGATACCGGAGTGTCCGGCATTTGGTTCTGGCACCTCTGAGTGGTGGTTCCGGGATGCCTGGCATGTGATTCCGGAGTTTCTGCCGAGTGGTTCTGGCGTGTCCAGCAGGAGTTTCCGGTATTTCCGGCAGGTGGTTCTGGCGTGTCCGCCACGAGGTTATGGCACGTCAGAGTGTTGGTTCCGGCATGTCCTGCAGATGATTCTGGAGTGTCCAACAAGTGGTTGTTGCATACCCGGCAGGTGATTTTAGCGTGTCAGGTAGGTGGTTCCAGCGAGTCGAGTATGTGGTTCCGGCGTGCTCGGCAGGTGGTTCAGGCGGGTCTGGCAGGTGGTTTCGGACTGTTCGGGGAGTGGATCCGGCATGTCAGGCACATGGTTCTGGCATGTCTGAGAGGTGGTTCCGGCCGGCCGGAGAGGTGTTTCCGGAGTGTCTACCGTGTGGTTCTTGCGTAGCCGGCAGGTCATTTTGCATGTCCGGCGGTGGTTCCGGCGAGTCGAGCCGGTGGTTCCGGCGTGTCCAGCAGGTGATTCCGAAGTGTTCACCAAATGGTTGTGGCGTAGCCGGAAGGTGATTTAGGCGTGTCCACCAGGTCGTTTTGGCGAGTCGAGCAGGTGGTTCCGCCATGCCCGGCAGGTGATTCCGGAGTGTTCCCCAAGTGGTTCTGGCATAGCCGGCAGGTGATTTTGCATGTCCGGCCATGGTTCAGGCGAGTCGAGCCGGTGGTTCCGGCATGTCCGGCAGGTGGTTCCGGCATGCCCGGCAGGTGATTCCGGAGTGTCCGGCATGTGGTTCTGGCACCTCTGAGAGGTGGTTCCGGCATGCCCGGCAGGTGGTTCCGGAGTGTCTGCCGAGTGGTTCTGGCGTAGCTGAAAGGTGATGTTGGCGTGACCAGCAGGTGGTTCCAGCCAGCCCGGCAGGTGATTCCGGAGTGTCTGCCGTGTGGTTCTGGCGTAGCTGGCAGGTGATTTTGGCTTGTCCAGCATGTGGTTCCGGCGAGCTCGGCAGGTGGTACCAGCATGTCCGGAACATGGTTCTGGCACGTCTGAGAGATGGTTCCGTCATGCCCGGCAGGTGATTCTGGAGTGTCCGGCATGTGGTTCTGGCACCTCTGAGAGGTGGTTCCGGCATGCCCGGCAGGTGATTCCGCAGTGTCCGGCATATGGTTCTGGCACCTCTGAGAGGTGGTTCCGGCATGCTCGGCAGGTGGTTCCGGAGTGTCTGCCGAGTGGTTCTGGCGTAGCCGGCAGGTGATTTTGGCGTGTACAGCAGGTGGTTTTGGCGAGTCGAGCAGGTGCTTCTGGCATGCTCGGCAGGTGCTTCCGGTGTCATTGGCATGTGGTTCCGGCATGTCTGAGAGGTGGTTCCGCCATGCCCGGCAGGTGATTCCTGAGTGTTCGCCAAGTGGTTCTGGCGTAGCCGGCAGGTGATTTTGCATGTCAGGCAATGGTTCCGGCGAGTCGAGCCGGTGGTTGCGGCATGTCCGGCAGGTGGTTCCGGCATGCCCGGCAGGTGATTCCGGAGTGTCCGGCATGTGGTTCTGGCACCTCTGAGAGGTCGTTCCGGCTTGCCCGGCAGGTGATACCGGAGTGTTCGCCAAGTGGTTCTGGTGTAGCCTTCAGGTGATTTTGCATGTCCGGCAATGGTTCTGGCGAGTCGAGCCGGTGGTTCCGGCATGTCCGGCAGGTGGTTCCGGAATGCCCGGCAGGTGATTCCGGAGTGTCCGGCATGTGGTTCTGGCACATCTGAGAGGTGGTTCCGGCATGTCGGCAGGTGATACCGGAGTGTCCGCAGAGTGGTTCTGGAGTAGCCGGCAGGTGATTCTGGCGTATCCAGCAGGTGGTTCTGGGGAGTGGATAAAGTGGTTCCGGCATTCTCGGCAGGTGGTACCGGCGTGTCCGGAACATGGTTCTGGCAAGTCTGAGAGGTGGTTCCGGCATGCCCGACAGGTGATTCCGGAGTGTTCGCCAAGTGGTTCTTGCGTAGCCGGCAGGTCATTTTGCATGTCCGGCGGTGGTTGCGGCGAGTCGAGCCGGTGGTTGCGGCGTATCCAGCAGGTGTTTCCTGTCTGTTCGGCAGGTGGTTCTGGCGTGACCGGCACGAGGTTCTGGCACGTCTGAGAGTTGGTTCCGGCATGCCCGACAGGTGATTCAGGAGTGTCCGCCACGTGGTTCTGGCGTACCCTGCAGGTGATTTTGGCATGTCTGGCAGGTTTTTCTTGCAAGTCAAGCATTTGGCTTAGGCATGCTCAGCAGGTGCTTCTGGCGTGTCTGGCACGTGGTTCTGGTGTGTCTGAGAGCTGGTTCTGGCATGTCCGGCAGATGATTCCGGAGTGTCCACCAAGTGATTGTGGCATACCCGGAAGGCGATTTTAGCGTGTCAGGTAGGTGGTTCCGGCGAGTCGAGTAGGTGGTTCCGGCGTGCTCGGCAGGTGTTTCAGGCGGGTCTGGCAGGTGGTTTCGGTCTGTTCTGGGTGTGGTTCCGGCATCTCAGGCACATGGTTCTGGCACGTCTGAGAGGTGGTTCCGGCCGGCCCGACAGGTGTTTCCATGGTGTCCGCCAAGTGGTTCTGGCATAGCTGGCAAGTGATGTTGGCGTGACCGGCAGGTGGTTCCAGCCAGCCCGGCAGGTGATTCCGAAGAGTTCACCAAATGGTTGTGGCGTAGCCGGCAGGTGATTTTGGCGTGTCCAGCAGGTGGTTTTGGCGAGTCGAGCAGGTGGTTCTGGTGTGCTCGGCAGGTGCTTCCGGTGTCATTGGCATGTGGTTCCGGCATGTCTGAGAGGTGGTTCCGCCATGCCCGGCAGGTGATTCCGGAGTGTTCGCCAAGTGGTTCTGGCGTAGCCGGCAGGGGATTATGCATGTCCGGCAATGGTTCCGGCGAGTCGAGCCGGTGGTTCCGACATGTCCGGCAGGTGGTTCCGGCGTGCCCGGCAGGTGATTCCGGAGTGTCCGGCATGTGGTTCTGGCACCTCTGAGAGGTGGTTCCGGCATGCCCGGCAGGTGATACCGGAGTGTCCGGCATTTGGTTCTCACACCTCTGAGAGGTGGTTCCGGAATGCCTGGCATGTGATTCCCGAGTGTCTGCCGAGTGGTTCTGTCGTAGCCGGCAGGTGATTTTGGCGTGTCCAGCAGGTGGTTTCGGCAAGCTCGGCAGGTGGTTCCGGCATGTCCGGAACATGGTTCTGGCAAGTCTGAGAGATGGTTCCGGCATGCCCGGCAGGTGATTCCGGAGTGTCCGGCATGTGGTTCTGGCACCTCTGAGAGGTGGTTCCGGCATGCCCGGCAGGTGATACCGGAGTGTTCGCCAAGTGGTTCTGGCGTAGCCGGCAGGTGATTTTGCATGTCCGGCAGTGGTTCTGGCGAGTCGAGCCGGTGGTTCCGGCATGTCCAGCAGGTGGTTCCGGCATGCCCGGCAGGTGATTCCGGAGTGTCCGGCATGTGGTTCTTGCACATCTGAGAGGTGGTTCCGGCATGCCCGGCAGGTGATACCGGAGTGTCCGCAGAGTGGTTCTGGAGTAGCCGGCAGGTGATTCTGGCGTAGCCAGCAGGTGGTTCTGGGGAGTGGATCAAGTGGTTCCGGCATACTCGGCTGGTGGTACCGGCGTGTCCGGAACATGGTTCTGGCAAGTCTGAGAGGTGGTTCCGGCATGCCCGACAGGTGATTCCGGAGTGTCCGGCATGTGGTTCTGGCACCTCTGAGAGGTGGTTCCGGCATGCCCGGCAGTTGGTTGCGGAGTGTCTGCCGAGCGGTTCTGGAGTAGCCGGCAGCTGATTCTGGCGTATCCAGCAGGTGGTTCTGGGGAGTGGATCAGGTGGTTCCGGCATACTCGGCAGGTGGTACCGGCGTGTCCGGAACATGGTTCTGGCAACTCTGAGAGGTGGTTCCGGCATGCCCGACAGGTGATTCCGGAGTGTCCGCCAAGTGGTTCTGGCGTAGCCGGCAGGTCATTTTGCATGTCCGGCGGTGGTTCCGGCGAGTCGAGCCGGTGGTTCCGGCGTATCCAGCAGTTGTTTCCGGTCTGTCCGGCAGTTGGTTCTGGCGTGACCGGCACGAGGTTCTGGCACGTCTGAGAGTTGGTTCCGGCATGCCCGACAGGTGATTCCGGAGTGTCCACCAAGTGGTTGTGGCATACCCGGCAGGTGATTTTAGCGTGTCAGGTAGGTGGTTCGGCGAGTCCAGTAGGTGGTTCTGGCGTGCTCGGCAGGTGGTTCAGGCGTGTCCGGCAGGTGGTTCCGGCATGACCGGCAGGTGATACCAGAGTGTTCGCCAAGTGGTTCTGGCGTAGCCAGCAGGTGATTGTGCATGTCCGGCAATGGTTCCGGCGATTCGAGCCGGTGGTTCCGGAATCTCCGGCAGGTGGTTCCGGCATGCCCGGCAGGTGATTCCGGAGTGTCCGGCATGTGGTTCTGGCACCTCTGAGAGGTGGTTCCATCATGCCCGGCAGGTGATACCAGAGTCTCCGTCATATGGTTCTGGCACCTCTGAGAGGTGGTTCCGGAATGCCTGGCATGTGATTCCGGAGTTTCTGCCGAGTGGTTCTGGCATAGCAGGCAGGTGATTTTGGCGTGTCCAGAAGGTGGTTGTGGCCAGTCGAGCAGGTGGTTCTGGCGTGCTCGGCAGGTGCTTCCGGTGTCATTGGCATGTGGTTCCGGCATGTCTGAGAGGTGGTTCCGCCATGCCCGGCAGGTGATTCCTGAGTGTTCGCCAAGTGGTTCTGGCGTAGCCGGCAGGTGATTTTGCATGTCCCGGAATGGTTCCGGCGAGTCGAGCCGGTGGTTCCGGCATGTCCGGCAGGTGGTTCCGGCATGCCCGGCAGGTGATTCTGGAGTGTTCGCCAAGTGGTTCTGGCGTAGCCGGCAGGTGATTTTGCATGTCCGGCAATGGTTCTGGCGAGTCGAGCCGGTGGTTCCGGCATGTCCGGCAGGTGGTTCCGGCATGCCCGGCAGGTGATTCCGGAGTGTCCGGCATGTGGTTCTGGCACCTCTGAGAGGTCGTTCCGGCATGCCCGGCAGGTGATACCGGAGTGTTCGCCAAGTGGTTCTGGCGTAGCCGGCAGGTGATTTTGCATGTCCGGCAATGGTTCTGGCGAGTCGAGCCGGTGGTTCCGGCATGTCCGGCAGGTGGTTCCGGAATGCCCGGCAGGTGATTCCGGAGTGTCCGGCATGTGGTTCTGGCACATCTGAGAGGTGGTTCCGGCATGTCGGCAGGTGATACCGGAGTGTCCGCAGAGTGGTTCTGGAGTAGCCGGCAGGTGATTCTGGCGTATCCAGCAGGTGGTTCTGGGGAGTGGATAAAGTGGTTCCGGCATTCTCGGCAGGTGGTACCGGCGTGTCCGGAACATGGTTCTGGCAAGTCTGAGAGGTGGTTCCGGCATGCCCGACAGGTGATTCCGGAGTGTTCGCCAAGTGGTTCTGGCGTAGCCGGCAGGTCATTTTGCATGTCCGGCGGTGGTTGCGGCGAGTCGAGCCGGTGGTTGCGGCGTATCCAGCAGGTGTTTCCTGTCTGTTCGGCAGGTGGTTCTGGCGTGACCGGCACGAGGTTCTGGCACGTCTGAGAGTTGGTTCCGGCATGCCCGACAGGTGATTCAGGAGTGTCCGCCACGTGGTTCTGGCGTACCCTGCAGGTGATTTTGGCATGTCTGGCAGGTGTTTCTTGCAAGTCAAGCATTTGGCTTAGGCATGCTCAGCAGGTGCTTCTGGCGTGTCTGGCACGTGGTTCTGGTGTGTCTGAGAGCTGGTTCTGGCATGTCCGGCAGATGATTCCGGAGTGTCCACCAAGTGATTGTGGCATACCCGGAAGGCGATTTTAGCGTGTCAGGTAGGTGGTTCCGGCGAGTCGAGTAGGTGGTTCCGGCGTGCTCGGCAGGTGTTTCAGGCGGGTCTGGCAGGTGGCTTCGGTCTGTTCGGGGTGTGGTTCCGGCATCTCAGGCACATGGTTCTGGCACGTCTGAGAGGTGGTTCCGGCCGGCCCGACAGGTGTTTCCATGGTGTCCGCCAAGTGGTTCTGGCATAGCTGGCAAGTGATGTTGGCGTGACCGGCAGGTGGTTCCAGCCAGCCCGGCAGGTGATTCCGAAGAGTTCACCAAATGGTTGTGGCGTAGCCGGCAGGTGATTTTGGCGTGTCCAGCAGGTGGTTTTGGCGAGTCGAGCAGGTGGTTCTGGTGTGCTCGGCAGGTGCTTCCGGTGTCATTGGCATGTGGTTCCGGCATGTCTGAGAGGTGGTTCCGCCATGCCCGGCAGGTGATTCCGGAGTGTTCGCCAAGTCGTTCTGGCGTAGCCGGCAGGTGATTTTGCATGTCCGGCAATGGTTCCGGCGAGTCGAGCCGGTGGTTCCGACATGTCCGGCAGGTGGTTCCGGCGTGCCCGGCAGGTGATTCCGGAGTGTCCGGCATGTGGTTCTGGCACCTCTGAGAGGTGGTTCCGGCATGCCCGGCAGGTGATACCGGAGTGTCCGGCATTTGGTTCTCACACCTCTGAGAGGTGGTTCCGGAATGCCTGGCATGTGATTCCCGAGTGTCTGCCGAGTGGTTCTGGCGTAGCCGGCAGGTGATTTTGGCGTGTCTAGCAGGTGGTTTCGGCGAGCTCGGCAGGTGGTTCCGGCATGTCCGGAACATGGTTCTGGCAAGTCTGAGAGATGGTTCCGGCATGCCCGGCAGGTGATTCCGGAGTGTCCGGCATGTGGTTCTGGCACCTCTGAGAGGTGGTTCCGGCATGCCCGGCAGGTGATACCGGAGTGTTCGCCAAGTGGTTCTGGCGTAGCCGGCAGGTGATTTTGCATGTCCGGCAGTGGTTCTGGCGAGTCGAGCCGGTGGTTCCGGCATGTCCAGCAGGTGGTTCCGGCATGCCCGGCAGGTGATTCCGGAGTGTCCGGCATGTGGTTCTTGCACATCTGAGAGGTGGTTCCGGCATGCCCGGCAGGTGATACCGGAGTGTCCGCAGAGTGGTTCTGGAGTAGCCGGCAGGTGATTCTGGCGTATCCAGCAGGTGGTTCTGGGGAGTGGATCAGGTGGTTCCGGCATACTCGGCAGGTGGTACCGGCGTGTCCGGAACATGGTTCTGGCAACTCTGAGAGGTGGTTCCGGCATGCCCGACAGGTGATTCCGGAGTGTCCGCCAAGTGGTTCTGGCGTAGCCGGCAGGTCATTTTGCATGTCCGGCGGTGGTTCCGGCGAGTCAAGCCGGTGGTTCCGGCGTATCCAGCAGTTGTTTCCGGTCTGTCTGGCAGGTGGTTCTGGCGTGACCGGCACGAGGTTCTGGCACGTCTGAGAGTTGGTTCCGGCATGCCCGACAGGTGATTCCGGAGTGTCCGCCACGTGGTTGTGGCGTACCGGGCAGGTGATTTTGGCGTGTCTGGCAGGTGTTTCTTGCAAGTCGAGCATGTGGCTCAGGCATGATCAGCAGGTGCTTCCGGCGTGTCCTGCACGTGGTTCTGGTGTGTCTGAGAGCTGGTTCTGGCATGTCCGGCAGATGATTCCGGAGTGTCCACCAAGTGGTTGTGGCATACCCGGCAGGTGATTTTAGCGTGTCAGGTAGGTGGTTCGGCGAGTCCAGTAGGTGGTTCTGGCGTGCTCGGCAGGTGGTTCAGGCGTGTCCGGCAGGTGGTTCCGGCATGCCCGGCAGGTGATACCAGAGTGTTCGCCAAGTGGTTCTGGCGTAGCCAGCAGGTGATTGTGCATGTCCGGCAATGGTTCCGGCGATTCGAGCCGGTGGTTCCGGAATCTCCGGCAGGTGGTTCTGCCATGTCCGGAGGGGTTTCCGGCATGTCCAGCACGTGGTTCCAGCATGCCCTGCAGGTGATTCCGGAGTTTCCGGCATGTGGTTCTGGCATCTCTGAGAGGTGGTTCCGGAATGCCTGGCCTGTGATTCCGGAGTGTCTGCCGAGTGGTTCTGGCGTAGCCGGCAGTTGTTTTTGGCGTGTCCACTAGGTGGTTCCGGGGAGTGGATCAGCTGGTTCCGGCATACACGGCAGGTGGTACCGACGTGTCCAGAACATGGTTCTGGCAAGTCTGAGAGGTGGTTCCGGCACGCCCGACAGGTGATTCCGGAGCGTCCGCCAAGTGGTTCTGGCGTACCCTGCAGGTGATTTTGGCATGTCCGACAGGTGTATCTTGCGAGTCGAGCAGGTGGCTCAGGCATGCTCAGCTGGTGCTTCCGGCGTCTCTGGCACGTGGTTCTGGTGTGTCTGAGAGCTGGTTCTGGCATGTCCGGCAGATGATTCCGGAGTGTCCACCAAGTGGTTCTTGTATACCTGGCAGGTGATTTTGGCGTGTCAGGAAGTTGGTTCCGGCTAGTTGAGCAGGTGGATCAGGCGTGCTCGCCAGGGGGTTCAGGCGGGTCTGGCAGGTGGTTTCGGTCTGTTCGGGGAGTGGTTCCGGCATCTCAGGCTCATGGTTCTGGCACCTCTGAGAGGTGGTACCGGCCGGCCCGACAGATGTTTCCATGGTGTCTGCCAAGTGGTTCTGGCATAGCTGAAAGGTGATGTTGGCGTGACCGGCAGGTGGTTCCAGCCAGCCCGGCAGGTGATTCAGGAGTGTCTGCCGTGTGGTTCTGGCGTAGCTGGCAGGTGATTTTGGCGTGTCCAGCATGTCGTTCCGGCGAGCTCGGCAGGTGGTACCAGCATGTCCGGAACATGGTTCTGGCACGTCTGAGAGATGGTTCCATCATGCCCGGCAGGTGATTCCGGAGTGTCCGGCATGTGGTTCTGGCACCTCTGAGAGGTGGTTCCGGCATGCCCGGCAGGTGATTCCGGAGTGTCCGGCATGTGGTTCTGGCACCTCTGAGAGGTGGTTCCGGCATGCCCGGCAGGTGGTTCCAGAGTGTCTGCCGAGCGGTTCTGGCGTAGCCGGCAGTTGATTTTGCATGTCCGGCAATGGTTCCGGCGAGTCGAGCCGGTGGTTCCGGCATGTCCGGCAGGTGGTTCCGGCATGCCCGGCAGGTGATTCCGGAGAGTCCGGCATGTGGTTCTCGCACCTCTGTGAGGTGGTTCCGGCATGCCCGGCAGGTGATACCGGAGTGTCCGGCATTTGGTTCTCACACCTCTGAGAGGTGGTTCCAGAATGCCTGGCATGTGATTCCCGAGTGTCTGCCGAGTGGTTCTGGCGTAGCCGGCAGGTGATTTTCGCGTGTCCAGCAGGTGGTTCCGGCGAGCTCGGCAGGTGGTTCCGGCATGTCCGGAACATGGTTCTGGCAAGTCTGAGAGATGGTTCCGGCATGCCCGGCAGGTGATTCCGGAATGTCCGGCATGTGGTTCTGGCACCTCTGTGAGGTGGTTCTGGCATGCCCGGCAGTTGGTTACGGAGTGTCTGCTGAGTGGTTCTGGAGTAGCCGGCAGGTGATTCTGGCGTATCCAGCAGGTGGTTCTGGGGAGTGGATCAGGTCGTTCCGGCATACTCGGCAGGTGGTACCAGCGTGTCTGGAACATGGTTCTGGCAAGTCTGAGAGGTGGTTCTGGCATGCCCGACAGGTGCTTCCGGAGTGTTCGCCAAGTGGTTCTGGCGTAGCCGGCAGGTCATTTTGCATGTCCGGCGGTGGTTGCGGCGACTCGAGCCGGTGGTTGCGGCGTATCCAGCAGGTGTTTCCGGTCTGTCCGGCAGGTGGTTCTGGCGTGACCGGCACGAGGTTCTGGCACGTCTGCGAGTTGGTTTCGGCATGCCCAACAGGTGAATCCAGAGTGTCCGCCACGTGGTTCTGGCGTACCCGGCAGGTGATTTTGGCGTGTCTGGCAGGTGTTTCTTGCAAGTCGAGCATTTGGCTCAGGCATGCTCAGCAGGTGCTTCTGGCGTGTCTGGCATGTGGTTCTGGTATGTCTGAGAGCTGGTTCTTGCATGTCCGGCAGATGATTCCGGAGTGTCCACCAAGTTGTTGTGGCATACCCCGAAGGTGATTTTAGCGTGTCAGGTATGTGGTTCCGGTGAGTCGAGTAGGTGGTTCCGGCGTGCTCGGCAGGTGGTTCAGGCGGGTCTGGCAGGTGGTTTCGGTCTGTTCGGGGTGTGGTTCCGGCGTCTCAGGCACATGGTTCTGGCACGTATGATAGGTGGTTCCGGCCAGCCCGACAGGTGTTTCCATGGTGTCCGCCAAGTGGTTCTGGCATAGCTGGCAGGTGATGTTGGCGTGACCGGCAGGTGGTTCCAGCCAGCCCGGCAGGTGATTCCGAAGAGTTCACCAAATGGGTGTGGCATAGCCGGCAGGTGATTTTGGCGTGTCCAGCAGGTGGTTTTGGCGAGTCGAGCAGGTGGTTCTGGGGTGCTCAGCAGGTGCTTCCGGTGTCATTGGCATGTGGTTCCGGCATGTCTGAGAGGTGGTTCCGCCATGCCCGGCAGGTGATTCCGGAGTGTTCGCCAAGTGGTTCTGGCGTAGCCAGCAGGTGATTTTGCATGTCCGGCAATGGTTCCGGCGAGTCGAGCCGGTGGTTCCGGCATGTCCGGCAGGTGGTTCCGGCATGCCCGGCAGGTGATTCCGGAGTGTCCGGCATGTGGTTCTGGCACCTCTGAGAGTTGGTTCCGGCATGCCGGCAGGTGATACCGGAGTCTCCGGCATTTGGTTCTGGCACCTCTGAGAGGTGGTTCCGGAATGCCTGGCATGTGATTCCGGAGTTTCTGCCGAGTGGTTCTGGCATAGTCGGCAGGTGATTTTGGCGTGTCCAGAAGGTGGTTTTGGCGAGTCGAGCAGGTGGTTCTGGCGTGCTCGGCAGGTGCTTCCAGTGTCATTGGCATGTGGTTCCGGCATGTATGAGAGGTGGTTCCGCCATGCCCGGCAGGTGATTCCGGAGTGTCCGGAACATGGTTCTGGCAAGTCTGAGAGGTGGTTCCGGCATGCCCGGCAGGTCATTCCGGAGTGTCCGGTATGTGATTCTGTCACCTCTGAGAGGTGGATCCTGAATGCCTGGCTTGTGATTCCGGAGTGTCTGCCGAGTGGTTCTGGCGTAGCCGGCAGGTGATTTTGGCGTGTCCAGCAGGTGGTTCCGGCGAGCTCGGCAGGTGGTTCCGGCATGTCCTTAACATGGTTCTGGCAAGTCTGAGAGATGGTTCCGGCATGCCCGGCAGGTGATTCCGGAGTGTCCGGCATGTGGTTCTGGCACCTCTGAGAGGTGGTTCCGGCATGCCCGGCAGGTGGTTCCGGAGTGTCTGCCGAGTGGTTCTGGCTTCCCGGCAGGTGATTTTTGCGTGTCCAGCAGGTGGTTTTGGCGAGTCGAGCAGGTGGTTCTGGCGTGCTCGGCAGGTGCTTCCGGTGTCTTTGGCATGTGGTTCCGGCATGTCTGAGAGGTGGTTCCGCCATGCCCGGCAGGTGATTCCGGAGTGTTCGCCAAGTGGTTCTGGCGTAGCCGGCAGGTGATTTTGCATGTCCGGCAATGGTTATGGCGAGTCGAGCCGGTGGTTCCGGCATGTCCGGCAGGTGGTTCCGGCATGCCCGGCAGGTGATTCCGGAGTGTCCGGCATGTGGTTCTGGCACCTCTGAGAGGTGGTTCCGGCATGCCGGCAGGTGATACCGGAGTCTCCGGCATTTGGTTCTGGCACCTCTGAGAGGTGGTTCCGGAATGCCTGGCATGTGATTCCGGAGTTTCTGCCGAGTGGTTCTGGCATAGTCGGCAGGTGATTTTGGCGTGTCCAGAAGGTGGTTTTGGCGAGTCGAGCAGTTGGTTCTGGCGTGCTCGGCAGGTGCTTCCGGTGTCATTGGCATGTGGTTCCGGCATGTATGAGAGGTGGTTCCGCCATGCCCGGCAGGTGATTCCGCAGTGTCCGGAACATGGTTCTGGCAAGTCTGAGAGGTGGTTCCGGCATGCCCGGCAGGTCATTCCGGAGTGTCCAGTATGTGATTCTGTCACCTCTGAGAGGTGGATCCTGAATGCCTGGCTTGTGATTCCGGAGTGTCTGCCGAGTGGTTCTGGCGTAGCCGGCAGGTGATTTTGGCGTGTCCAGCAGGTGGTTCCGGCGAGCTCGGCAGGTGGTTCCGGCATGTCCGGAACATGGTTCTGTAAAGTCTGAGAGATGGTTCCGGCATGCCCGGCAGGTGATTCCGGAGTGTCCGGCATGTGGTTCTGGCACCTCTGAGAGGTGATTCCGGCATGCCCGGCAGGTGGTTCCGGAGTGTCTGCCGAGTGGTTCTGGCGTAGCCGGCAGGTGATTTTTGCGTGTCCAGCAGGTGGTTTTGGCGAGTCGAGCAGGTGGTTCTGGCGTGCTCGGCAGGTGCTTCCGGTGTCATTGGCATGTGGTTCCGGCATGTCTGAGAGGTGGTTCCGCCATGCCCGGCAGTTGATTCCGGAGTGTTCGCCAGGTGGTTCTGGCGTAGCCGGCAGGTGATTTTGCATGTCCGGCAATGGTTCCGGCGAGTCGAGCCGGTGGTTCCGGCATGTCCGGCAGGTGGTACCGGCATGCCCGGCAGGTGATTCCGGAGTGTCCGGCATGTGGTTCTGGCACCTCTGAGAGGTGGTTCTGGCATCCCCGGCAGGTGATACCGGAGTCTCTGGCATTTGGTTCTGGCACCTCTGAGAGGTGGTTCCGGAATGCCTGGCATGTGATTCCGGAGTTTCTGCCGAGTGGTTCTGGCTTAGCCGGCAGGTGATTTTGGCGTGTCCAGCAGGTGGTTGTGGCGAGTCGAGCAGGTGGTTCTGGTGTGATCGGCAGGTGCTTCCGGTGTCATTGGAATGTGGTTCCGGCATGTCTGAGAGGTGGTTCCGCCATGCCCTGCAGGTGATTCCTGAGTGTTCGCCAAGTGGTTCTGGCATAGCTGGCAGGTGATTTTGCATGTCCGGCAATGGATCCGGCGAGCAGAGCCGGTAGTTCCGGCATGTCCGGCAGGTGGTTCCGGCATGCCCGGCAGGTGATTCTGGAGTGTCCGGCATGTGGTTCTGGCACCTCTGAGAGGTGGTTCCGGCATGCCCGGCATGTGATACCGGAGTGTTCGCCAAGTGGTTCTGGCGTAGCCGGCAGGTGATTTTGCATGTCCGGCAATGGCTCTGGCGAGTCGAGCCGGTGGTTACGGCATGTCCGGCAGGTGGTTCCGGCATGCCCGGCAGGTGATTCCGGAGTGTCCGGCATGTGGTTCTGGCACATCAGAGAGGTGGTTCCGGCATGCCCGGCAGGTGATTCCGGAGTGTCTGCAGAGTGGTTCTGGAGTAGCCGGCAGGTGATTCTGGCGTATCCAGCAGGTGGTTCTGGGGAGTGGATCAAGTGGTTCCGGTATACTCGGCAGGTGGTACCGGCGTGTCCGGAACATGGTTCTGGCAAGTCTGAGAGGTGGTTCCGGCATGCCCGACAGGTGATTCCGGAGTGTCCGCCACGTGGTTCTGGCGTACCCGGCAGGTGATTTTGGCGTGTCTGGCAGGTGTTTCTTGCAAGTCGAGCATTTGGCTCAGGCATGCTCAGCAGGTGCTTCCGGCGTGTCTGGCACGTGGTTCTGGTGTGTCTGAGAGCTGGTTCTGGCATGTCCGGCAGATGATTCCGGAGTGTCCACCAAGTGGTTGTGGCATACCCGCAAGGTGATTTTAGTGTGTCAGGTAGGTGGTTCCAGCGAGTCGAGTAGGTGGTTCCGGCATGCTCGGCAGGTGGTTCAGGCGGGTCTGGCAGGTGGTTTCGGTCTGTTCGGGGTGTGGTTCCAGCATCTGAGGCACATGGTTCTGGCACGTCTGATAGGTGGTTCCGGCCGGCCCGACAGGTGTTTCCTTGGTGTCCGCCAAGTGGTTCTGGCATAGCTGGCAGGTGATGTTGCCGTGACCGGCAGGTGGTTCCAGCCAGCCCGGCAGGTGATTCCGAAGAGTTCACGAAATGGTTGTGGCGTAGCCGGCAGGTGATTTTGGCGTGTCCAGCAGGTGGTTTTGGCGAGTCGAGCAGGTGGTTCTGGCCTGCTCGGCAGGTGGTTCAGGCGTGTCCGGCAGGTGGTTCCGGCATGCCCGGCAGGTGTTTCCGGAGTGTCCGGCATGTGGTTCTGGCACCTCTGAGAGGTGGATCCGGCATGACCGGCAGTTGGTTGCGGAGTGTCTGCCGAGCGGTTCTGGAGTAGCCGGCAGGTGATTCTGGCGTATCCAGCAGGTGGTTCTGGGGAGTGGATCAGGTGGTTCCGGCATACTCGGCAGGTGGTACCGGCGTGTCCGGAACATGGTTCTGTCAAGTCTGAGAGGTGGTTCCGGCATGCCCGACAGGTGATTCCGGAGTGTTCGCCAAGTGGTTCTGGCGTAGCCGGCAGGTCATTTTGCATGTCTGGGGGTGGTTCCGGCGAGTCGAGCTGGTGGTTCCGGCGTATCCAGCAGTGGTTTCCGGTCTCTCCGGCAGGTGGTTCTGGCGTGACCGGCACGAGGTTCTGGCACGTCTGAGAGTTGGTTTCGGCATGCCCGACAGGTGATTCCGGAGTGTCCGCCACGTGGTTCTGGCGTACCCGGCAGTTGATTTTGGCGTGTCAGGCAGGTGTTTCTTGCAAGTCGAGCATTTGGCTCAGGCATGCTCAGCAGGAGCTTCCGGCGTGTCTGGCACGTGGTTCTGGTGTGTCTGAGAGCTGGTTCTGGCATGTCCGGCAGATGATTCCTTAGTGTCCATCAAGTGGTTGTGGTATACCCGGCAGGTGATTTTAGCGTGTCAGGTAGGTGGTTCGGCGAGTCCAGTAGGTGGTTCTGGCGTGCTCGTCAGGTGGTTCAGGCGTGTCCGGCAGGTGGTTCCGGCACGCCCGGCAGGTGATACCGGAGTCTCCGGCATTTGGTTCTGGCACCTCTGAGAGGTGGTTCCGGAATGCCTGGCATGTGATTCCGGAGTGTCTGCGGAGTGGTTCTGGCGTAGCCGGCAGGTGATTTTGGCGTGTCCAGCAGGTGGCTTTGGTGAGTCGAGCAGGTGGTTCTGTCGTGCTCGGCAGGTGCTTCCGGTGTCATTGGCATGTGGTTCCGGCATGTCTGAGAGGTGGTTCCGCCATGCCCGGCACGTGATTCCGGAGTGTTCGCCAAGTGGTTCTGGCATAGCCGGCAGGTGATTTTGCATGTCCGGCAATGGTTCCGGCGAGTCGAGCCGGTTGTTTCCGCCATGTCCGGCAGGTGGTTCCGGCATGCCCGGAAGGTGATTCCGGAGTGTCCGTCATGTGGTTCTGGCACCTCTGAGAGGTGGTTCCGGCATGCCCGGCAGGTGATACCAGAGTGTTCGCCAAGTGGTTCTGGCGTAGCCGGCAGGTGATTTTGCATGTCCGGCAATGGTTCCGGCGAGTCGAGCCGGTGGTTCCGGCATGTCCGGCAGGTGGTTCCGGCATGCCCGGCAGGTGATTCCGAAGAGTTAACCAAATGGTTGTGGCGTAGCCGGCAGGTGATTTTGGCGTGTCCAGCGGGTGGTTTTGGCGAGTCGAGCAGGTGGTTCTGTCGTGCTCGGCAGGTGCTTCCAGTGTCATTGGCATGTGGTTCCGGCATGTCTGAGAGGTGGTTCCGGAGAGTCTGCCGAGTGGTTCTGGAGCCAGCCCGGCAGGTGATTCCGAAGAGTTCACCAAATGGTTGTGGCATAGCCGGCAGGTTATTTTGACGTGTCAGGAAGGTGGTTCCGGCTAGTTGAGCAGGTGGATCAGGCGTGCTCGCCAGTGGGTTCAGGCGGGTCTGGCAGGTGGTTTCGGTCTGTTTGGGGAGTGGTTCCGGCATCTCAGGCACATGGTTCTGGCACGTCTGAGAGGTTGTTCCGGCCGCCCGGAGAGGTGTTTCCGGAGTGTCGGCCAAGTGGTTCTGGCGTAGCTGAAAGGTGATGTTGGCGTGACCGGCAGTTGGTTCCAGCCAGCCCAGCAGGTGATTCCGGAGTGTCTGCCGTGTGGTTCTGGTGTAGCTGGCAGGTGATTTTGGCGTGTCCAGCAGGTGGTTCCGGCGAGCTCGGCAGGTGGTACCAGCGTGTCCGGAACATGGTTCTGGCACGTCTGAGAGATGGTTCCGGCATGCCCGGCAGGTGATTCCGGAGTGTCCGGCATGTGGTTCTGGCACCTCTGAGAGGTGGTTCCGGCATGCCCGGCAGGTGATTCCGGAGTGTCCGGCATGTGGTTCTGGCACCTCTGAGAGGCGGTTCCGGCATGCCCGACAGGTGATTCTGGAGTGTTCGCCAAGTGGTTCTGGCGTAGCCGGCAGGTCATTTTGCATGTCCAGCGGTGGTTCCGGCGAGTCGAGCCGGTGGTTCCGGCGTGTCCGCCAGGTGGTTCTGGCCTGACCGGCATGAGGTTCTGGCACGTCTGAGAGTTGGTTCCGGCATGCCCGACAGGTGATTCCGGAGTGTCCATCAAGTGGTTCTGGCGTACCCGGCAGGTGATTTTGCCGTGTCTGGCAGGTGTTTCTTGCAAGTTGAGCCTTTTGCTCAGGCATGCTCAGCAGGTGCTTCCGGCATGTCCGGCCCGTGGTTCTGGTGTGTCTGAGAGCTGGTTCTGACATGTCCGGCAGATGATTCCGGAGTGTCCACCAAGTGGTTGTGGCATACCCGGCAGGTGATTTTAGCGTGTCAGGTAGGTGGTTCCGGCGAATCGAGTATTTGGTTCCGGCGTGCTCGGCAGGTGGTTCAGGCGGGTCTGGCAGGTGGTTTCGGTCTGTTCGGGGTGTGGTTCTGGCATCTCAGGCACATGGTTCTGGCACATCTGATAGATGGTTCCGGCCGGCCCGACAGGTGTTTCCATGGTGTCCGCCAAGTGGTTCTGGCATAGCTGGCAGGTGATGCTGGCGTGACCAGCAGTTGGTTCCATCCAGCCCGGCAGGTGATTCCGAACCGTTCACCTAATGGTTGTGGCGTAGCCGGCAGGTGATTTTGGCGTGTCCAGCAGGTGGTTTTGGAGAGTCGAGCAGGTGGTTCTGGCGTGCTCGGCAGGTGCTTCTGGTGTCATTGGCATGTGGTTCCGGCATGTCTGAGAGGTGGTTCCGCCATGCCCGGCAGGTGATTCCGGAGTGTTCGCCAAGTGGTTCTGGCGTAGCCGGCAGGTGATTTTGCATGTCCGGCAATGGTTCCGGCGAGTCGAGCCGGTGGTTCCGGCATGTCCAGCAGGTGTTTCCGGAGTGTCCGGCATGTGGTTCTGGCACCTCTGAGAGGTGGATCCGGCATGACCGGCAGTTGGTTGCGGAGTGTCTGCCGAGCGGTTCTGGAGTAGCCGGCAGGTGATTCTGGCGTATCCAGCAGGTGGTTCTGGGGTGTGGATCAGGTGGTTCCAGCATACTCGGCAGGTGGTACCGGCGTGTCCGGAACATGGTTCTGGCAAGTCTGAGAGGTGGTTCCGGCACGCCCGACAGGTGATTCCTGAGTGTTCGCCAAGTGGTTCTGGCGTAGCCTGCAGGTCATTTTGCATGTCCGGCGGTGGTTCCGGCGAGTCGAGCCGGTGGTTCCCGCGTTGCCAGCAGTTGTTTCCGGTCTGTCCGGCAGGTGGTTCTGGCGTGACCGGCACGAGGTTCTGGCACGTCTGAGAGTTGGTTCCTGGCATGCCCGACGGGTGATTCCGGAGTGTCCGCCACGTGGTTCTGGCGTACCCGGCAGGTGATTTTGGCGTGTCTGGCAGGTGTTTCTTGCAAGTCGAGCATTTGGCTCAGGCATGCTCAGCAGGTGCTTCCGGCGTGTCTGGCACGTGGTTCTGGTGTGTCTGAGAGCTGGTTCTGGCATGTCCGGCAGATGATTCCTTAGTGTCCACCAAGTGGTTGTGGCATACCCGGCAGGTGATTTTAGCGTGTCAGGTAGGTGGTTCGGCGAGTCCAGTAGGAGGTTCTGGAGTGCTCGGCAGGTGGTTCAGGCGTGTCCGGCAGGTGGTTCCGGCATGCCCGGCAGGTGATACCGGAGTCTCCGGCATTTGGTTCTGGCACCTCTGAGAGGTGGTTCCGGAATGCCTGGCATGTGATTCCGGAGTGTCTGCCGAGTGGTTCTGGCGTAGCCGGCAGGTGATTTTGGCGTGTCCAGCAGGTGGTTTTGGTGAGTCGAGCAGGTGGTTCTGGCGTGCTCGGCAGGTGCTTCCGGTGTCATTGGCATCTGGTTCCGGCATGTCTGAGAGGTGGTTCCGCCATGCCCGGCAGGTGATTCCGGAGTGTTCGCCAAGTGGTTCTGGCATAGCCGGCAGGTGATTTTGCATGTCCGGCAATGGATCCGGCGAGTCGAGCCGGTGGTTCCGGAATGTCCGGCAGGTGGTTCCGACATGTCCGGCAGGTGGTTCCGGCATGTCCAGCACGTGGTTCAAGCATGCCCTGCAGGTGATTCCGGAGTGTCCGGCATTTGGTTCTGGCACCTCTGAGAGGTGGTTCCGGAATGCCTGGCCTGTGATTCCGGAGTGTCTGCCGAGTGTATCTGACGTAGCCGGCAGTTGTTTTTGGCGTGTCCACTAGGTGGTTCTGGGGAGTGGATCAGCTGGTTCCGGCATACTCGGCAGGTGGTACCGGCGTGTCCAGAACATGGGTCTGGCAAGTCTGAGAGGTGGTTCCGGCACGCCCGACAGGTGATTCCGGAGCGTCCGCCAAGTGTTTCTGGCGTACCCTGCAGGTGATTTTGGCATGTCCGACAGGTGTTTCTTGCGAGTCGAGCAGGTGGCTCAGGCATGCTCAGCTGGTGCTTCCGGCGTCTCTGGCACGTGCTTCTAGTGTGTCTGAGAGCTGGTTCTGGCATGTCCGGCAGATGATTCCGGAGTGTCCACCAAGTGGTTCTGGTATACCTGGCAGGTGATTTTGGCGTGTCAGGAAGGTGGTTCCGGCTACTTGAGCAGGTGGATCAGGCGTGCTCGCCAGTGGGTTCAGGTGGGTCTGGCAGGTGGTTTCGGTCTGTTCTGGGAGTGGTTCCGGCATCTCAGGCTCATGGTTCTGGCACGTCTGAGAGGTGGTTCCGGCTGGCCCGACAGGTGTTTCCACGGTGTCCGCCAAGTGGTTCTGGCATAGCTGGCAGGTGATGTTGGCGTGACCAGCAGGTGGTTTTGGTGAGTCGAGCAGGTGGTTCTGGCGTGCTCGGCAGGTGCTTCCGGTGTCATTGGCATCTGGTTCCGGCATGTCTGAGAGGTGGTTCCGCCATGCCCGGCAGGTGATTCCGGAGTGTTCGCCAAGTGGTTCTGGCATAGCCGGCAGGTGATTTTGCATGTCCGGCAATGGATCCGGCGAGTCGAGCCGGTGGTTCCGGAATGTCCGGCAGGTGGTTCCGACATGTCCGGCAGGTGGTTCCGGCATGTCCAGCACGTGGTTCAAGCATGCCCTGCAGGTGATTCCGGAGTGTCCGGCATTTGGTTCTGGCACCTCTGAGAGGTGGTTCCGGAATGCCTGGCCTGTGATTCCGGAGTGTCTGCCGAGTGGTTCTGACGTAGCCGGCAGTTGTTTTTGGCGTGTCCACTAGGTGGTTCTGGGGAGTGGATCAGCTGGTTCCGGCATACTCGGCAGGTGGTACCGGCGTGTCCAGAACATGGGTCTGGCAAGTCTGAGAGGTGGTTCCGGCACGCCCGACAGGTGATTCCGGAGCGTCCGCCAAGTGTTTCTGGCGTACCCTGCAGGTGATTTTGGCATGTCCGACAGGTGTTTCTTGCGAGTCGAGCAGGTGGCTCAGGCATGCTCAGCTGGTGCTTCCGGCGTCTCTGGCACGTGGTTCTGGTGTGTCTGAGAGCTGGTTCTGGCATGTCCGGCAGATGATTCCGGAGTGTCCACCAAGTGGTTCTTGTATACCTGGCAGGTGATTTTGGCGTGTCAGGAAGTTGGTTCCGGCTAGTTGAGCAGGTGTATCAGGCGTGCTTGCCAGGGGGTTCAGGCGGGTCTGGCAGGTGGTTTCGGTCTGTTCGGGGAGTGGTTCCGGCATCTCAGGCACATGGTTCTGGCACGTCTGATAGGTGGTTCCGGACGGCCCGACAGGTGTTTCCATGGTGTCCGCCAAGTGGTTCTGGCATAGCTGCAGGTGATGTTGGCGTGACCGGCAGGTGTTTCCAGCCTGCCCGGCACGTGATTCCGAAGTGTTCACCAAATGGTTGTGGCGTAGCCGGAAGGTGATTTTGGCGTGTCCAGCGGGTGGTTTTGGCGAGTCGAGCAGGTGGTTCTGGCGTGCTCGGCAGGTGCTTCCGGTGTCATTGGCATGTGGTTCCGGCATGTCTGAGAGGTGGTTCCGCCATGCCCGGCAGGTGATTCCGGAGTGTTCCCCAAGTGGTTCTGGCATAGCCGGCAGGTGATTTTCCATGTCCGGCAATGGTTCCGGCGAGTCGAGCCGGTGGTTCCGGCATGTCCGGCAGGTGGTTCCGGCATGCCCGGCAGGTGATTCCGAAGAGTTCACCAAATGGTTGTGGCGTAGCCGGCAGGTGATTTTGGCGTGTCCAGCGGGTGGTTTTGGCGAGTCGAGCAGGTGGTTCTGTCGTGCTCGGCAGGTGCTTCCAGTGTCATTGGCATGTGGTTCCGGCATGTCTGAGAGGTGGTTCCGGAGAGTCTGCCGAGTGGTTCTGGAGCCAGCCCGGCAGGTGATTCCGAAGAGTTCACCAAATGGTTGTGGCGTAGCCGGCAGGTGATTTTGGCGTGTCAGGAAGTTGGTTCCGGGTAGTTGAGCAGGTGGATCAGGCGTGCTCGCCAGGGGGTTCAGGCGCGTCTGGCAGGTGGTTTCGGTCTGTTCGGGGAGTGGTTCCGGCATCTCAGGCACATGGTTCTGGCACTTCTGAGAGGTGGTTGCGGCCGGCCGGAGAGGTGTTTCCGGAGTGTCCGCCAAGTGGTTCCGGCCTAGCTGAAAGGTGATGTTGGCGTGACCGGCAGGTGGTTCCAGCCAGCCCGGCAGGTGATTCCGGAGTGTCTGCCGTGTGGTTCTGGCGTAGCTGGCAGGTGACTTTGGCGTGTCCAGCATGTGGTTCCGGCGAGCTCGGCATGTGTTACCAGCATGTCCGGAACATGGTTCTGGCACGTCTGAGAGATGGTTCCGTCATGCCAGGCAGGTGATTCCGGAGTGTCCGGCATGTGGTTCTGGCACCTCTGAGAGGTGGTTCCGGCATGCCCGGCAGGTGATTCCGGAGTGTTCGCCAAGTGGTTCTGGCGTAGCCGGCAGGTGATTTTGCATGTCCGGCAATGGTTCCGGCGAGTCGAGCCAGTGGTTCCGGCATGTCCGGCAGTTGGTTCCGGCATGCCCGGCAGGTGATTCCGGAGTGTCCGGCATGTGGTTCTGGCACCTCTGAGAGGTGGTTCCGGCATGCCCGGCATGAGATACCGGAGTCTCCGGCATGTGGTTCTGGCACATCAGAGAGGTGGTTCCGGCATGCCCGGCAGGTGATTCCGGAGTGTCTGCAGAGTGGTTCTGGAGTAGCCGGCAGGTGATTCTGGCGTATCCAGCAGGTGGTTCTGGGGAGTGGATCAAGTGGTTCCGGTATACTCGGCAGGTGGTACCGGCGTGTCCGGAACATGGTTCTGGCAAGTCTGAGAGGTGGTTCCGGCATGCCCGACAGGTGATTCCGGAGTGTCCGCCACGTGGTTCTGGCGTACCCGGCAGGTGATTTTGGCGTGTCTGGCAGGTGTTTCTTGCAAGTCGAGCATTTGGCTCAGGCATGCTCAGCAGGTGCTTCCGGCGTGTCTGGCACGTGGTTCTGGTGTGTCTGAGAGCTGGTTCTGGCATGTCCGGCAGATGATTCCGGAGTGTCCACCAAGTGGTTGTGGCATACCCGGAAGGTGATTTTAGTGTGTCAGGTAGGTGGTTCCAGCGAGTCGAGTAGGTGGTTCCGGCATGCTCGGCAGGTGGTTCAGGCGGGTCTGGCAGGTGGTTTCGGTCTGTTCGGGGTGTGGTTCCAGCATCTGAGGCACATGGTTCTGGCACGTCTGATAGGTGGTTCCGGCCGGCCCGACAGGTGTTTCCATGGTGTCCGCCAAGTGGTTCTGGCATAGCTGGCAGGTGATGTTGCCGTGACCGGCAGGTGGTTCCAGCCAGCCCGGCAGGTGATTCCGAAGAGTTCACGAAATGGTTGTGGCGTAGCCGGCAGGTGATTTTGGCGTGTCCAGCAGGTGGTTTTGGCGAGTCGAGCAGGTGGTTCTGGCCTGCTCGGCAGGTGGTTCAGGCGTGTCCGGCAGGTGGTTCCGGCATGCCCGGCAGGTGTTTCCGGAGTGTCCGGCATGTGGTTCTGGCACCTCTGAGAGGTGGATCCGGCATGACCGGCAGTTGGTTGCGGAGTGTCTGCCGAGCGGTTCTGGAGTAGCCGGCAGGTGATTCTGGCGTATCCAGCAGGTGGTTCTGGGGAGTGGATCAGGTGGTTCCGGCATACTCGGCAGGTGGTACCGGCGTGTCCGGAACATGGTTCTGTCAAGTCTGAGAGGTGGTTCCGGCATGCCCGACAGGTGATTCCGGAGTGTTCGCCAAGTGGTTCTGGCGTAGCCGGCAGGTCATTTTGCATGTCTGGGGGTGGTTCCGGCGAGTCGAGCTGGTGGTTCCGGCGTATCCAGCAGTGGTTTCCGGTCTCTCCGGCAGGTGGTTCTGGCGTGACCGGCACGAGGTTCTGGCACGTCTGAGAGTTGGTTTCGGCATGCCCGACAGGTGATTCCGGAGTGTCCGCCACGTGGTTCTGGCGTACCCGGCAGTTGATTTTGGCGTGTCAGGCAGGTGTTTCTTGCAAGTCGAGCATTTGGCTCAGGCATGCTCAGCAGGAGCTTCCGGCGTGTCTGGCACGTGGTTCTGGTGTGTCTGAGAGCTGGTTCTGGCATGTCCGGCAGATGATTCCTTAGTGTCCATCAAGTGGTTGTGGTATACCCGGCAGGTGATTTTAGCGTGTCAGGTAGGTGGTTCGGCGAGTCCAGTAGGTGGTTCTGGCGTGCTCGTCAGGTGGTTCAGGCGTGTCCGGCAGGTGGTTCCGGCACGCCCGGCAGGTGATACCGGAGTCTCCGGCATTTGGTTCTGGCACCTCTGAGAGGTGGTTCCGGAATGCCTGGCATGTGATTCCGGAGTGTCTGCGGAGTGGTTCTGGCGTAGCCGGCAGGTGATTTTGGCGTGTCCAGCAGGTGGCTTTGGTGAGTCGAGCAGGTGGTTCTGTCGTGCTCGGCAGGTGCTTCCGGTGTCATTGGCATGTGGTTCCGGCATGTCTGAGAGGTGGTTCCGCCATGCCCGGCACGTGATTCCGGAGTGTTCGCCAAGTGGTTCTGGCATAGCCGGCAGGTGATTTTGCATGTCCGGCAATGGTTCCGGCGAGTCGAGCCGGTTGTTTCCGCCATGTCCGGCAGGTGGTTCCGGCATGCCCGGAAGGTGATTCCGGAGTGTCCGTCATGTGGTTCTGGCACCTCTGAGAGGTGGTTCCGGCATGCCCGGCAGGTGATACCAGAGTGTTCGCCAAGTGGTTCTGGCGTAGCCGGCAGGTGATTTTGCATGTCCGGCAATGGTTCCGGCGAGTCGAGCCGGTGGTTCCGGCATGTCCGGCAGGTGGTTCCGGCATGCCCGGCAGGTGATTCCGAAGAGTTAACCAAATGGTTGTGGCGTAGCCGGCAGGTGATTTTGGCGTGTCCAGCGGGTGGTTTTGGCGAGTCGAGCAGGTGGTTCTGTCGTGCTCGGCAGGTGCTTCCAGTGTCATTGGCATGTGGTTCCGGCATGTCTGAGAGGTGGTTCCGGAGAGTCTGCCGAGTGGTTCTGGAGCCAGCCCGGCAGGTGATTCCGAAGAGTTCACCAAATGGTTGTGGCATAGCCGGCAGGTTATTTTGACGTGTCAGGAAGGTGGTTCCGGCTAGTTGAGCAGGTGGATCAGGCGTGCTCGCCAGTGGGTTCAGGCGGGTCTGGCAGGTGGTTTCGGTCTGTTTGGGGAGTGGTTCCGGCATCTCAGGCACATGGTTCTGGCACGTCTGAGAGGTTGTTCCGGCCGCCCGGAGAGGTGTTTCCGGAGTGTCGGCCAAGTGGTTCTGGCGTAGCTGAAAGGTGATGTTGGCGTGACCGGCAGTTGGTTCCAGCCAGCCCAGCAGGTGATTCCGGAGTGTCTGCCGTGTGGTTCTGGTGTAGCTGGCAGGTGATTTTGGCGTGTCCAGCAGGTGGTTCCGGCGAGCTCGGCAGGTGGTACCAGCGTGTCCGGAACATGGTTCTGGCACGTCTGAGAGATGGTTCCGGCATGCCCGGCAGGTGATTCCGGAGTGTCCGGCATGTGGTTCTGGCACCTCTGAGAGGTGGTTCCGGCATGCCCGGCAGGTGATTCCGGAGTGTCCGGCATGTGGTTCTGGCACCTCTGAGAGGCGGTTCCGGCATGCCCGACAGGTGATTCTGGAGTGTTCGCCAAGTGGTTCTGGCGTAGCCGGCAGGTCATTTTGCATGTCCAGCGGTGGTTCCGGCGAGTCGAGCCGGTGGTTCCGGCGTGTCCGCCAGGTGGTTCTGGCCTGACCGGCATGAGGTTCTGGCACGTCTGAGAGTTGGTTCCGGCATGCCCGACAGGTGATTCCGGAGTGTCCATCAAGTGGTTCTGGCGTACCCGGCAGGTGATTTTGCCGTGTCTGGCAGGTGTTTCTTGCAAGTTGAGCCTTTTGCTCAGGCATGCTCAGCAGGTGCTTCCGGCATGTCCGGCCCGTGGTTCTGGTGTGTCTGAGAGCTGGTTCTGACATGTCCGGCAGATGATTCCGGAGTGTCCACCAAGTGGTTGTGGCATACCCGGCAGGTGATTTTAGCGTGTCAGGTAGGTGGTTCCGGCGAATCGAGTATTTGGTTCCGGCGTGCTCGGCAGGTGGTTCAGGCGGGTCTGGCAGGTGGTTTCGGTCTGTTCGGGGTGTGGTTCTGGCATCTCAGGCACATGGTTCTGGCACATCTGATAGATGGTTCCGGCCGGCCCGACAGGTGTTTCCATGGTGTCCGCCAAGTGGTTCTGGCATAGCTGGCAGGTGATGCTGGCGTGACCAGCAGTTGGTTCCATCCAGCCCGGCAGGTGATTCCGAACCGTTCACCTAATGGTTGTGGCGTAGCCGGCAGGTGATTTTGGCGTGTCCAGCAGGTGGTTTTGGAGAGTCGAGCAGGTGGTTCTGGCGTGCTCGGCAGGTGCTTCTGGTGTCATTGGCATGTGGTTCCGGCATGTCTGAGAGGTGGTTCCGCCATGCCCGGCAGGTGATTCCGGAGTGTTCGCCAAGTGGTTCTGGCGTAGCCGGCAGGTGATTTTGCATGTCCGGCAATGGTTCCGGCGAGTCGAGCCGGTGGTTCCGGCATGTCCAGCAGGTGTTTCCGGAGTGTCCGGCATGTGGTTCTGGCACCTCTGAGAGGTGGATCCGGCATGACCGGCAGTTGGTTGCGGAGTGTCTGCCGAGCGGTTCTGGAGTAGCCGGCAGGTGATTCTGGCGTATCCAGCAGGTGGTTCTGGGGTGTGGATCAGGTGGTTCCAGCATACTCGGCAGGTGGTACCGGCGTGTCCGGAACATGGTTCTGGCAAGTCTGAGAGGTGGTTCCGGCACGCCCGACAGGTGATTCCTGAGTGTTCGCCAAGTGGTTCTGGCGTAGCCTGCAGGTCATTTTGCATGTCCGGCGGTGGTTCCGGCGAGTCGAGCCGGTGGTTCCCGCGTTGCCAGCAGTTGTTTCCGGTCTGTCCGGCAGGTGGTTCTGGCGTGACCGGCACGAGGTTCTGGCACGTCTGAGAGTTGGTTCCTGGCATGCCCGACGGGTGATTCCGGAGTGTCCGCCACGTGGTTCTGGCGTACCCGGCAGGTGATTTTGGCGTGTCTGGCAGGTGTTTCTTGCAAGTCGAGCATTTGGCTCAGGCATGCTCAGCAGGTGCTTCCGGCGTGTCTGGCACGTGGTTCTGGTGTGTCTGAGAGCTGGTTCTGGCATGTCCGGCAGATGATTCCTTAGTGTCCACCAAGTGGTTGTGGCATACCCGGCAGGTGATTTTAGCGTGTCAGGTAGGTGGTTCGGCGAGTCCAGTAGGAGGTTCTGGAGTGCTCGGCAGGTGGTTCAGGCGTGTCCGGCAGGTGGTTCCGGCATGCCCGGCAGGTGATACCGGAGTCTCCGGCATTTGGTTCTGGCACCTCTGAGAGGTGGTTCCGGAATGCCTGGCATGTGATTCCGGAGTGTCTGCCGAGTGGTTCTGGCGTAGCCGGCAGGTGATTTTGGCGTGTCCAGCAGGTGGTTTTGGTGAGTCGAGCAGGTGGTTCTGGCGTGCTCGGCAGGTGCTTCCGGTGTCATTGGCATCTGGTTCCGGCATGTCTGAGAGGTGGTTCCGCCATGCCCGGCAGGTGATTCCGGAGTGTTCGCCAAGTGGTTCTGGCATAGCCGGCAGGTGATTTTGCATGTCCGGCAATGGATCCGGCGAGTCGAGCCGGTGGTTCCGGAATGTCCGGCAGGTGGTTCCGACATGTCCGGCAGGTGGTTCCGGCATGTCCAGCACGTGGTTCAAGCATGCCCTGCAGGTGATTCCGGAGTGTCCGGCATTTGGTTCTGGCACCTCTGAGAGGTGGTTCCGGAATGCCTGGCCTGTGATTCCGGAGTGTCTGCCGAGTGTATCTGACGTAGCCGGCAGTTGTTTTTGGCGTGTCCACTAGGTGGTTCTGGGGAGTGGATCAGCTGGTTCCGGCATACTCGGCAGGTGGTACCGGCGTGTCCAGAACATGGGTCTGGCAAGTCTGAGAGGTGGTTCCGGCACGCCCGACAGGTGATTCCGGAGCGTCCGCCAAGTGTTTCTGGCGTACCCTGCAGGTGATTTTGGCATGTCCGACAGGTGTTTCTTGCGAGTCGAGCAGGTGGCTCAGGCATGCTCAGCTGGTGCTTCCGGCGTCTCTGGCACGTGCTTCTAGTGTGTCTGAGAGCTGGTTCTGGCATGTCCGGCAGATGATTCCGGAGTGTCCACCAAGTGGTTCTGGTATACCTGGCAGGTGATTTTGGCGTGTCAGGAAGGTGATTCCGGCTACTTGAGCAGGTGGATCAGGCGTGCTCGCCAGTGGGTTCAGGTGGGTCTGGCAGGTGGTTTCGGTCTGTTCTGGGAGTGGTTCCGGCATCTCAGGCTCATGGTTCTGGCACGTCTGAGAGGTGGTTCCGGCTGGCCCGACAGGTGTTTCCACGGTGTCCGCCAAGTGGTTCTGGCATAGCTGGCAGGTGATGTTGGCGTGACCAGCAGGTGGTTTTGGTGAGTCGAGCAGGTGGTTCTGGCGTGCTCGGCAGGTGCTTCCGGTGTCATTGGCATCTGGTTCCGGCATGTCTGAGAGGTGGTTCCGCCATGCCCGGCAGGTGATTCCGGAGTGTTCGCCAAGTGGTTCTGGCATAGCCGGCAGGTGATTTTGCATGTCCGGCAATGGATCCGGCGAGTCGAGCCGGTGGTTCCGGAATGTCCGGCAGGTGGTTCCGACATGTCCGGCAGGTGGTTCCGGCATGTCCAGCACGTGGTTCAAGCATGCCCTGCAGGTGATTCCGGAGTGTCCGGCATTTGGTTCTGGCACCTCTGAGAGGTGGTTCCGGAATGCCTGGCCTGTGATTCCGGAGTGTCTGCCGAGTGGTTCTGACGTAGCCGGCAGTTGTTTTTGGCGTGTCCACTAGGTGGTTCTGGGGAGTGGATCAGCTGGTTCCGGCATACTCGGCAGGTGGTACCGGCGTGTCCAGAACATGGGTCTGGCAAGTCTGAGAGGTGGTTCCGGCACGCCCGACAGGTGATTCCGGAGCGTCCGCCAAGTGTTTCTGGCGTACCCTGCAGGTGATTTTGGCATGTCCGACAGGTGTTTCTTGCGAGTCGAGCAGGTGGCTCAGGCATGCTCAGCTGGTGCTTCCGGCGTCTCTGGCACGTGGTTCTGGTGTGTCTGAGAGCTGGTTCTGGCATGTCCGGCAGATGATTCCGGAGTGTCCACCAAGTGGTTCTTGTATACCTGGCAGGTGATTTTGGCGTGTCAGGAAGTTGGTTCCGGCTAGTTGAGCAGGTGTATCAGGCGTGCTTGCCAGGGGGTTCAGGCGGGTCTGGCAGGTGGTTTCGGTCTGTTCGGGGAGTGGTTCCGGCATCTCAGGCACATGGTTCTGGCACGTCTGATAGGTGGTTCCGGACGGCCCGACAGGTGTTTCCATGGTGTCCGCCAAGTGGTTCTGGCATAGCTGCAGGTGATGTTGGCGTGACCGGCAGGTGTTTCCAGCCTGCCCGGCACGTGATTCCGAAGTGTTCACCAAATGGTTGTGGCGTAGCCGGAAGGTGATTTTGGCGTGTCCAGCGGGTGGTTTTGGCGAGTCGAGCAGGTGGTTCTGGCGTGCTCGGCAGGTGCTTCCGGTGTCATTGGCATGTGGTTCCGGCATGTCTGAGAGGTGGTTCCGCCATGCCCGGCAGGTGATTCCGGAGTGTTCCCCAAGTGGTTCTGGCATAGCCGGCAGGTGATTTTCCATGTCCGGCAATGGTTCCGGCGAGTCGAGCCGGTGGTTCCGGCATGTCCGGCAGGTGGTTCCGGCATGCCCGGCAGGTGATTCCGAAGAGTTCACCAAATGGTTGTGGCGTAGCCGGCAGGTGATTTTGGCGTGTCCAGCGGGTGGTTTTGGCGAGTCGAGCAGGTGGTTCTGTCGTGCTCGGCAGGTGCTTCCAGTGTCATTGGCATGTGGTTCCGGCATGTCTGAGAGGTGGTTCCGGAGAGTCTGCCGAGTGGTTCTGGAGCCAGCCCGGCAGGTGATTCCGAAGAGTTCACCAAATGGTTGTGGCGTAGCCGGCAGGTGATTTTGGCGTGTCAGGAAGTTGGTTCCGGGTAGTTGAGCAGGTGGATCAGGCGTGCTCGCCAGGGGGTTCAGGCGCGTCTGGCAGGTGGTTTCGGTCTGTTCGGGGAGTGGTTCCGGCATCTCAGGCACATGGTTCTGGCACTTCTGAGAGGTGGTTGCGGCCGGCCGGAGAGGTGTTTCCGGAGTGTCCGCCAAGTGGTTCCGGCCTAGCTGAAAGGTGATGTTGGCGTGACCGGCAGGTGGTTCCAGCCAGCCCGGCAGGTGATTCCGGAGTGTCTGCCGTGTGGTTCTGGCGTAGCTGGCAGGTGACTTTGGCGTGTCCAGCATGTGGTTCCGGCGAGCTCGGCATGTGTTACCAGCATGTCCGGAACATGGTTCTGGCACGTCTGAGAGATGGTTCCGTCATGCCAGGCAGGTGATTCCGGAGTGTCCGGCATGTGGTTCTGGCACCTCTGAGAGGTGGTTCCGGCATGCCCGGCAGGTGATTCCGGAGTGTTCGCCAAGTGGTTCTGGCGTAGCCGGCAGGTGATTTTGCATGTCCGGCAATGGTTCCGGCGAGTCGAGCCAGTGGTTCCGGCATGTCCGGCAGTTGGTTCCGGCATGCCCGGCAGGTGATTCCGGAGTGTCCGGCATGTGGTTCTGGCACCTCTGAGAGGTGGTTCCGGCATGCCCGGCATGAGATACCGGAGTCTCCGGCATGTGGTTCTGGCACATCAGAGAGGTGGTTCCGGCATGCCCGGCAGGTGATTCCGGAGTGTCTGCAGAGTGGTTCTGGAGTAGCCGGCAGGTGATTCTGGCGTATCCAGCAGGTGGTTCTGGGGAGTGGATCAAGTGGTTCCGGTATACTCGGCAGGTGGTACCGGCGTGTCCGGAACATGGTTCTGGCAAGTCTGAGAGGTGGTTCCGGCATGCCCGACAGGTGATTCCGGAGTGTCCGCCACGTGGTTCTGGCGTACCCGGCAGGTGATTTTGGCGTGTCTGGCAGGTGTTTCTTGCAAGTCGAGCATTTGGCTCAGGCATGCTCAGCAGGTGCTTCCGGCGTGTCTGGCACGTGGTTCTGGTGTGTCTGAGAGCTGGTTCTGGCATGTCCGGCAGATGATTCCGGAGTGTCCACCAAGTGGTTGTGGCATACCCGGAAGGTGATTTTAGTGTGTCAGGTAGGTGGTTCCAGCGAGTCGAGTAGGTGGTTCCGGCATGCTCGGCAGGTGGTTCAGGCGGGTCTGGCAGGTGGTTTCGGTCTGTTCGGGGTGTGGTTCCAGCATCTGAGGCACATGGTTCTGGCACGTCTGATAGGTGGTTCCGGCCGGCCCGACAGGTGTTTCCATGGTGTCCGCCAAGTGGTTCTGGCATAGCTGGCAGGTGATGTTGCCGTGACCGGCAGGTGGTTCCAGCCAGCCCGGCAGGTGATTCCGAAGAGTTCACGAAATGGTTGTGGCATAGCCGGCAGGTGATTTTGGCGTGTCCAGCAGGTGGTTTTGGCGAGTCGAGCAGGTGGTTCTGGCCTGCTCGGCAGGTGGTTCAGGCGTGTCCGGCAGGTGGTTCCGGCATGCCCGGCAGGTGTTTCCGGAGTGTCCGGCATGTGGTTCTGGCACCTCTGAGAGGTGGATCCGGCATGACCGGCAGTTGGTTGCGGAGTGTCTGCCGAGCGGTTCTGGAGTAGCCGGCAGGTGATTCTGGCGTATCCAGCAGGTGGTTCTGGGGAGTGGATCAGGTGGTTCCGGCATACTCGGCAGGTGGTACCGGCGTGTCCGGAACATGGTTCTGTCAAGTCTGAGAGGTGGTTCCGGCATGCCCGACAGGTGATTCCGGAGTGTTCGCCAAGTGGTTCTGGCGTAGCCGGCAGGTCATTTTGCATGTCTGGGGGTGGTTCCGGCGAGTCGAGCTGGTGGTTCCGGCGTATCCAGCAGTGGTTTCCGGTCTCTCCGGCAGGTGGTTCTGGCGTGACCGGCACGAGGTTCTGGCACGTCTGAGAGTTGGTTTCGGCATGCCCGACAGGTGATTCCGGAGTGTCCGCCACGTGGTTCTGGCGTACCCGGCAGTTGATTTTGGCGTGTCAGGCAGGTGTTTCTTGCAAGTCGAGCATTTGGCTCAGGCATGCTCAGCAGGAGCTTCCGGCGTGTCTGGCACGTGGTTCTGGTGTGTCTGAGAGCTGGTTCTGGCATGTCCGGCAGATGATTCCTTAGTGTCCATCAAGTGGTTGTGGTATACCCGGCAGGTGATTTTAGCGTGTCAGGTAGGTGGTTCGGCGAGTCCAGTAGGTGGTTCTGGCGTGCTCGTCAGGTGGTTCAGGCGTGTCCGGCAGGTGGTTCCGGCACGCCCGGCAGGTGATACCGGAGTCTCCGGCATTTGGTTCTGGCACCTCTGAGAGGTGGTTCCGGAATGCCTGGCATGTGATTCCGGAGTGTCTGCGGAGTGGTTCTGGCGTAGCCGGCAGGTGATTTTGGCGTGTCCAGCAGGTGGCTTTGGTGAGTCGAGCAGGTGGTTCTGTCGTGCTCGGCAGGTGCTTCCGGTGTCATTGGCATGTGGTTCCGGCATGTCTGAGAGGTGGTTCCGCCATGCCCGGCACGTGATTCCGGAGTGTTCGCCAAGTGGTTCTGGCATAGCCGGCAGGTGATTTTGCATGTCCGGCAATGGTTCCGGCGAGTCGAGCCGGTTGTTTCCGCCATGTCCGGCAGGTGGTTCCGGCATGCCCGGAAGGTGATTCCGGAGTGTCCGGCATGTGGTTCTGGCACCTCTGAGAGGTGGTTCCGGCATGCCCGGCAGGTGATACCAGAGTGTTCGCCAAGTGGTTCTGGCGTAGCCGGCAGGTGATTTTGCATGTCCGGCAATGGTTCCGGCGAGTCGAGCCGGTGGTTCCGGCATGTCCGGCAGGTGGTTCCGGCATGCCCGGCAGGTGATTCCGAAGAGTTCACCAAATGGTTGTGGCGTAGCCGGCAGGTGATTTTGGCGTGTCCAGCGGGTGGTTTTGGCGAGTCGAGCAGGTGGTTCTGTCGTGCTCGGCAGGTGCTTCCAGTGTCATTGGCATGTGGTTCCGGCATGTCTGAGAGGTGGTTCCGGAGAGTCTGCCGAGTGGTTCTGGAGCCAGCCCGGCAGGTGATTCCGAAGAGTTCACCAAATGGTTGTGGCATAGCCGGCAGGTTATTTTGACGTGTCAGGAAGGTGGTTCCGGCTAGTTGAGCAGGTGGATCAGGCGTGCTCGCCAGTGGGTTCAGGCGGGTCTGGCAGGTGGTTTCGGTCTGTTTGGGGAGTGGTTCCGGCATCTCAGGCACATGGTTCTGGCACGTCTGAGAGGTTGTTCCGGCCGCCCGGAGAGGTGTTTCCGGAGTGTCGGCCAAGTGGTTCTGGCGTAGCTGAAAGGTGATGTTGGCGTGACCGGCAGTTGGTTCCAGCCAGCCCAGCAGGTGATTCCGGAGTGTCTGCCGTGTGGTTCTGGTGTAGCTGGCAGGTGATTTTGGCGTGTCCAGCAGGTGGTTCCGGCGAGCTCGGCAGGTGGTACCAGCGTGTCCGGAACATGGTTCTGGCACGTCTGAGAGATGGTTCCGGCATGCCCGGCAGGTGATTCCGGAGTGTCCGGCATGTGGTTCTGGCACCTCTGAGAGGTGGTTCCGGCATGCCCGGCTGGTGATTCCGGAGTGTCCGGCATGTGGTTCTGGCACCTCTGAGAGGTGGTTCCGGCATGCCCGGCAGGTGATTCCGGAGTGTCCGGCATGTGGTTCTGGCACCTCTGAGAGGCGGTTCCGGCATGCCCGACAGGTGATTCTGGAGTGTTCGCCAAGTGGTTCTGGCGTAGCCGGCAGGTCATTTTGCATGTCCAGCGGTGGTTCCGGCGAGTCGAGCCGGTGGTTCCGGCGTGTCCGCCAGGTGGTTCTGGCCTGACCGGCATGAGGTTCTGGCACGTCTGAGAGTTGGTTCCGGCATGCCCGACAGGTGATTCCGGAGTGTCCATCAAGTGGTTCTGGCGTACCCGGCAGGTGATTTTGCCGTGTCTGGCAGGTGTTTCTTGCAAGTTGAGCCTTTTGCTCAGGCATGCTCAGCAGGTGCTTCCGGCATGTCCGGCCCGTGGTTCTGGTGTGTCTGAGAGCTGGTTCTGACATGTCCGGCAGATGATTCCGGAGTGTCCACCAAGTGGTTGTGGCATACCCGGCAGGTGATTTTAGCGTGTCAGGTAGGTGGTTCCGGCGAATCGAGTATTTGGTTCCGGCGTGCTCGGCAGGTGGTTCAGGCGGGTCTGGCAGGTGGTTTCGGTCTGTTCGGGGTGTGGTTCTGGCATCTCAGGCACATGGTTCTGGCACATCTGATAGATGGTTCCGGCCGGCCCGACAGGTGTTTCCATGGTGTCCGCCAAGTGGTTCTGGCATAGCTGGCAGGTGATGCTGGCGTGACCAGCAGTTGGTTCCATCCAGCCCGGCAGGTGATTCCGAACCGTTCACCTAATGGTTGTGGCGTAGCCGGCAGGTGATTTTGGCGTGTCCAGCAGGTGGTTTTGGAGAGTCGAGCAGGTGGTTCTGGCGTGCTCGGCAGGTGCTTCTGGTGTCATTGGCATGTGGTTCCGGCATGTCTGAGAGGTGGTTCCGCCATGCCCGGCAGGTGATTCCGGAGTGTTCGCCAAGTGGTTCTGGCGTAGCCGGCAGGTGATTTTGCATGTCCGGCAATGGTTCCGGCGAGTCGAGCCGGTGGTTCCGGCATGTCCAGCAGGTGTTTCCGGAGTGTCCGGCATGTGGTTCTGGCACCTCTGAGAGGTGGATCCGGCATGACCGGCAGTTGGTTGCGGAGTGTCTGCCGAGCGGTTCTGGAGTAGCCGGCAGGTGATTCTGGCGTATCCAGCAGGTGGTTCTGGGGTGTGGATCAGGTGGTTCCAGCATACTCGGCAGGTGGTACCGGCGTGTCCGGAACATGGTTCTGGCAAGTCTGAGAGGTGGTTCCGGCACGCCCGACAGGTGATTCCTGAGTGTTCGCCAAGTGGTTCTGGCATAGCCTGCAGGTCATTTTGCATGTCCGGCGGTGGTTCCGGCGAGTCGAGCCGGTGGTTCCCGCGTTGCCAGCAGTTGTTTCCGGTCTGTCCGGCAGGTGGTTCTGGCGTGACCGGCACGAGGTTCTGGCACGTCTGAGAGTTGGTTCCTGGCATGCCCGACGGGTGATTCCGGAGTGTCCGCCACGTGGTTCTGGCGTACCCGGCAGGTGATTTTGGCGTGTCTGGCAGGTGTTTCTTGCAAGTCGAGCATTTGGCTCAGGCATGCTCAGCAGGTGCTTCCGGCGTGTCTGGCACGTGGTTCTGGTGTGTCTGAGAGCTGGTTCTGGCATGTCCGGCAGATGATTCCTTAGTGTCCACCAAGTGGTTGTGGCATACCCGGCAGGTGATTTTAGCGTGTCAGGTAGGTGGTTCGGCGAGTCCAGTAGGTGGTTCTGGAGTGCTCGGCAGGTGGTTCAGGCGTGTCCGGCAGGTGGTTCCGGCATGCCCGGCAGGTGATACCGGAGTCTCCGGCATTTGGTTCTGGCACCTCTGAGAGGTGGTTCCGGAATGCCTGGCATGTGATTCCGGAGTGTCTGCCGAGTGGTTCTGGCGTAGCCGGCAGGTGATTTTGGCGTGTCCAGCAGGTGGTTTTGGTGAGTCGAGCAGGTGGTTCTGGCGTGCTCGGCAGGTGCTTCCGGTGTCATTGGCATCTGGTTCCGGCATGTCTGAGAGGTGGTTCCGCCATGCCCGGCAGGTGATTCCGGAGTGTTCGCCAAGTGGTTCTGGCATAGCCGGCAGGTGATTTTGCATGTCCGGCAATGGATCCGGCGAGTCGAGCCGGTGGCTCCGGAATGTCCGGCAGGTGGTTCCGACATGTCCGGCAGGTGGTTCCGGCATGTCCAGCACGTGGTTCAAGCATGCCCTGCAGGTGATTCCGGAGTGTCCGGCATTTGGTTCTGGCACCTCTGAGAGGTGGTTCCGGAATGCCTGGCCTGTGATTCCGGAGTGTCTGCCGAGTGTATCTGACGTAGCCGGCAGTTGTTTTTGGCGTGTCCACTAGGTGGTTCTGGGGAGTGGATCAGCTGGTTCCGGCATACTCGGCAGGTGGTACCGGCGTGTCCAGAACATGGGTCTGGCAAGTCTGAGAGGTGGTTCCGGCACGCCCGACAGGTGATTCCGGAGCGTCCGCCAAGTGTTTCTGGCGTACCCTGCAGGTGATTTTGGCATGTCCGACAGGTGTTTCTTGCGAGTCGAGCAGGTGGCTCAGGCATGCTCAGCTGGTGCTTCCGGCGTCTCTGGCACGTGGTTCTGGTGTGTCTGAGAGCTGGTTCTGGCATGTCCGGCAGATGATTCCGGAGTGTCCACCAAGTGGTTCTTGTATACCTGGCAGGTGATTTTGGCGTGTCAGGAAGTTGGTTCCGGCTAGTTGAGCAGGTGTATCAGGCGTGCTTGCCAGGGGGTTCAGGCGGGTCTGGCAGGTGGTTTCGGTCTGTTCGGGGAGTGGTTCCGGCATCTCAGGCACATGGTTCTGGCACGTCTGATAGGTGGTTCCGGACGGCCCGACAGGTGTTTCCATGGTGTCCGCCAAGTGGTTCTGGCATAGCTGCAGGTGATGTTGGCGTGACCGGCAGGTGTTTCCAGCCTGCCCGGCACGTGATTCCGAAGTGTTCACCAAATGGTTGTGGCGTAGCCGGAAGGTGATTTTGGCGTGTCCAGCGGGTGGTTTTGGCGAGTCGAGCAGGTGGTTCTGGCGTGCTCGGCAGGTGCTTCCGGTGTCATTGGCATGTGGTTCCGGCATGTCTGAGAGGTGGTTCCGCCATGCCCGGCAGGTGATTCCGGAGTGTTCCCCAAGTGGTTCTGGCATAGCCGGCAGGTGATTTTCCATGTCCGGCAATGGTTCCGGCGAGTCGAGCCGGTGGTTCCGGCATGTCCGGCAGGTGGTTCCGGCATGCCCGGCAGGTGATTCCGAAGAGTTCACCAAATGGTTGTGGCGTAGCCGGCAGGTGATTTTGGCGTGTCCAGCGGGTGGTTTTGGCGAGTCGAGCAGGTGGTTCTGTCGTGCTCGGCAGGTGCTTCCAGTGTCATTGGCATGTGGTTCCGGCATGTCTGAGAGGTGGTTCCGGAGAGTCTGCCGAGTGGTTCTGGAGCCAGCCCGGCAGGTGATTCCGAAGAGTTCACCAAATGGTTGTGGCGTAGCCGGCAGGTGATTTTGGCGTGTCAGGAAGTTGGTTCCGGGTAGTTGAGCAGGTGGATCAGGCGTGCTCGCCAGGGGGTTCAGGCGCGTCTGGCAGGTGGTTTCGGTCTGTTCGGGGAGTGGTTCCGGCATCTCAGGCACATGGTTCTGGCACTTCTGAGAGGTGGTTGCGGCCGGCCGGAGAGGTGTTTCCGGAGTGTCCGCCAAGTGGTTCCGGCCTAGCTGAAAGGTGATGTTGGCGTGACCGGCAGGTGGTTCCAGCCAGCCCGGCAGGTGATTCCGGAGTGTCTGCCGTGTGGTTCTGGCGTAGCTGGCAGGTGACTTTGGCGTGTCCAGCATGTGGTTCCGGCGAGCTCGGCATGTGTTACCAGCATGTCCGGAACATGGTTCTGGCACGTCTGAGAGATGGTTCCGTCATGCCAGGCAGGTGATTCCGGAGTGTCCGGCATGTGGTTCTGGCACCTCTGAGAGGTGGTTCCGGCATGCCCGGCAGGTGATTCCGGAGTGTTCGCCAAGTGGTTCTGGCGTAGCCGGCAGGTGATTTTGCATGTCCGGCAATGGTTCCGGCGAGTCGAGCCAGTGGTTCCGGCATGTCCGGCAGTTGGTTCCGGCATGCCCGGCAGGTGATTCCGGAGTGTCCGGCATGTGGTTCTGGCACCTCTGAGAGGTGGTTCCGGCATGCCCGGCATGAGATACCGGAGTCTCCGGCATGTGGTTCTGGCACCTCTGAGAGGTGGTTCCGGAATGCCTGGCATGTGATTCTCGAGTGTCTGCCGAGTGGTTCTGGCGTAGCCGGCAGGTGATTTTGGCGTGTCCAGCAGGTGGTTCCGGCGAGCTCGGCAGGTGGTTCCGGCATGTCTGGAACATGGTTCTGGCAAGTCTGAGAGATGGTTCCGGCATGCCCGGCAGGTGATTCCGGAGTGTCCGGCATGTGGTTCTGGCACCTTTGAGAGGTGGTTCCGGCATGCCCGACAGGTGATTCCGGAGTGTTCGCCAAGTGGTTCTGGCATAGCCGGCAGGTCATTTTGCAGGTCCGGCGGTGGTTCCGGCGAGTCGAGCCGGTGGTTGCGGCGTATCCAGCAGGTGTTTCCGGTATGTCCGGCAGGTGGTTCTGGCGTGACCGGCACGAGGTTCTGGCACGTCTGAGAGTTGGGTCCGGCATGCCCGACAGGTGATTCCGGAGTGTCCGCCACGTGGTTCTGGCGTACCCGGCAGGTGATTTTGGCATGTCTGGCAGGTGTTTCTTGCAAGTCGAGAATTTGGCTCAGGCATGCTCAGCAGGTGCTTCTGGCGTGTCTGGCACATGGTTCTGGTGTGTCTGAGAGCTGGTTCTGGCATCTACGGCAGATGATTCCGGAGTGTCCACCAAGTGGTTCTTGTATACCTGGCAGGTGATTTTGGCGTGTCAGGAAGTTGGTTCCGGCTAGTTGAGCAGGTGGATCAGGCGTGCTCGCCAGGGGGTTCAGGCGGGTCTGGCAGGTGGTTTCGGTCTGTTCGGGGTGTGGTTCCGGCATCTCAGGCTCATGATTCTGGCACGTCTGAGAGGTGGTTCCGGCCGGCCCGACAGGTGTTTCCATGGTGTCCGCCAAGTGGTTGTGGCGTAGCCGGCAGGTGATTTTGGCGTGTCAGGAAGGTGGTTCCAGCTAGTTGAGCAGGTGGATCAGGCGTGCTCGCCATGGGGTTCAGGCGGGTCTGGCAGGTGCTTTCGGTCTTTTCGGGGAGTGGTTCCGGGATCTCAGGAACATGGTTCTGTCACGTCTGATAGGTGGTTCCGGCCGGCCGGAGAGGTGTTTCCGGAGTGTCCGCCAAGTGGTTCTGGCGTAGCTGAAAGGTCATGTTGGCATGACCAGCAGGTGGTTCCAGCCAGCCCGGCACGTGATTCCGGACTGTCTGCCGTGTGGTTCAGGCGTAGCTGGCAGGTGATTTTGGCGTGTCCAGCAGGTGGTTCCGGCGAGCTCGGCAGGTGGTACCAGCATGTCCGGAACATGGTTCTGGCACGTCTCAGAGATGGTACCGGCATGCCCGGCAGGTGATTCGGGAGTGTCCGGCATGTGTTTCTGGCACCTCTGAGAGGTGGTTCTGGCATGCCCCGCAGGTGATTCCGGAGTGTCCGGCATGTGGTTCTGGCACCTCTGAGAGATGGTACCGGCATGCCCGACAGGTGATTCCGGAGCGTCCGCCAAGTGTTTCTGGCGTACCCGGCATGTGACTTTGGCATGTCCGACAGGTGTTTCTTGCGAGTCGAGCAGGTGGCTCAGGCATGCTCAGCTGGTTCTTCCGGCGTCTCTGGCACGTGCTTCTGGTGTGTCTGGGAGCTGGTTCTGGCATGTCCGGCAGATGATTCCGGAGTGTCCACCAAGTGGTTCTGGTATACCTGGCAGGTGATTTTGGCATGTCAGGAAGGTGGTTCCGGCTAGTTGAGCAGGTGGATCAGGCGTGCTCGCCAGGGGGTTCAGGCGGGTCTGGCAGGTGGTTTCAGTCTGTTCGGGGAGTGTTTCCGGCATCTCAGGCAAATGGTTCTGGCATGTCTGAGAGGTGGTTCTGGCCGGCCCGACAGGTGTTTCCGGAGAGTCCGCCAAGTGGTTCTGGAGTGGCTGAAAGGTGATGTTGGCGTGACCGGCAGGTGGTTCCAGCCAGCCCCGCAGGTGATTCCGGAGTGTCTGCCGGGTGGTTCTGGCGTAGCTGGCAGGTGATCTTGGCGTGTCCAGCATGTGGTTCCGGCGAGCTCGGCAGGTGGTACCGGCGTGTCTGGCATGTGGTTCTGGCACCTCTGAGAGGTGGTTCCGGCATGCCTGACAGGTGATTCCGGAGTGTTCGCCAATTTGTTGTGGCGTAGCCGGCAGGTCACTTTGCATGTCTGGCTGTGGTTCCGGCGAGTCGAGCCGGTGGTTCCGGCATAGCCGGCAGTTGATTTTGGCGTGTCCACTAGGTGGTTCTGGGGAGTGGATCAGCTGGTTCCGGCATACTCGGCAGGTGGTACCCGCGTGTCCAGAACATTTTTCTGGCAAGTGTGAGAGGTGGTTCCGGCACGCCCGACAGGCGATTCCGCAGCGTCCGCCAAGGGTTTCTGGCGTACCCGGCAGGTGATTTTCGCATGTCCGAGAGGTGTTTCTTGCGAGTCGAGCAGGTGGCTCAGGCATGCTCAGCTGGTGCTTCCGGCGTCTCTGGCACGTGGTTCTGGTGTGTCTGAGAGCTGGTTCCGGCATGCCCGGCAGGTGATTCCGGAGTGTCCGGCATGTGGTTCTGGCACCTCTGAGAGGTGATTCCGGCATGCCCGGCAGGTGGTTCCGGAGTGTCTGCCGAGTGGTTCTGGCGTAGCCGGCAGGTGATTCTGGCATGTCCAGCAGGTTGTTCTGGGGAGTGGATCAGGTGGTTCCGGCATACTTGGCAGGTGGTACCGGTGTGTCCGGAACATGGTTCTGGCAAGTCTGAGAGGTGGTTCTGGCATGCCCGACAGGTGATTCCGGAGTGTTCGCCAAGTGGTTCTAGCGTAGCCGGCAGGTCATTTTGCATGTCCGGCGGTGGTTCCGGCGAGTCGAGCCGGTGGTTCCGGCGTATCCAGCAGTTGTTTCCGTTCTTTCCGGCAGGTGGTTCTGGCGTGACCGGCACGAGGTTCTGGCACGTCTGAGAGTTGGTTCCGGCATGCCCGACAGGTGATTCCGGAGTGTCCGCCACGTGGTTCTGGCGTGCCCGGCAGGTGATTTTCGCGTGTCTGGCAGGTGTTTCTTGCAAGTCGAGCATTTGGCTCAGGCATGATCAGCAGGTGCTTCCGGCGTGTCCGGCCTGCGGTTCTGGTGTGTCTGAGAGCTGGTTCTGGCATGTCCGGCAGATGATTCCGGAGTGTCCACCAAGTGGTTGTGGCATACCCGGCAGGTGATTTTAGCGTGTCAGGTAGGTGGTTCCAGCGAGTCGAGTAGGTGGTTCCGGCGTGCTCGGCAGGTGGTTCAGGCGGGTCTGGCAGGTGGTTTCGGTCTGTTCGGGGTGTGGTTCCGGCATCTCAGGCACATGGTTCTGGCACGTCTGATAGGTGGTTCCGGCCGGCCCGACAGGGGTTTCCATGGTGTCCGCCAAGTGGTTCTGGCGTAGCTGAAAGGTGATGTTGGCGTGACCGGCAGGTGGTTCCAGCCAGCCCGGCAGGTGATTCCGGAGTGTCTGCCGAGTGGTTCTGGCGTAGCCGGCAGCTGATTTTGGCGTGTCCAGCGGGTGGTTTTGGCGAGTCGAGGTGGTGGTTCTGTCATGCTCGGCAGGTGCTTCCGGTGTCATTGGCATGTGGTTCCGGCATGTCTGAGAGGTGGTTCCGCCATGCACGGCAGGTGATTCCGGAGTGTTCGCCAAGTGGTTCTGGCGTAGCCGGCAGGTTATTTTGCATGTCCGGCAATGGTTCCGGCGAGTCGAGCCGGTGGTTCCCGCATGTCCAGCAGGTGGTTCCGGCATGCCCGGCAGGTGATTCCGGAGTGTCCGTCATGTGCTTCTGGCACCTCTGAGAGGTGGTTCCGGCATGCCCGGCAGGTGATACCGGAGTGTCCGGCATTTGGTTCTGGCACCTGATAGGTGGTTCCGGAACGCCCGGCATGTGATTCCGGAATGTCTGCCGAGTGGTTCTGGCGTAGCCAGCAGGTGATTTTGGCGTGTCCAGCAGGTGGTTCCGGCGAGCTCGGCAGGTGGTTCCGGCATGTCCGGAACATGGTTCTGGCACGTTTGAGAGATGGTTCCGGCATGCCCGGCAGGTGATTCCGGAGTGTCCGGCATGTGGTTCTGGCACCTCTGAGAGATGGTTCCGGCATGCCCGGCAGTTGGTTACGGAGTGTCTGCCGAATGCTTCAAGCGTAGCCGGCAGGTGATTCTGGCGTATCCAGCAGGTGGTTCTGGGGAGTGGATCAGGTGGTTCCGGCATACTCGGCAGGTGGTACCGGCGTGTCCGGAACATGGTTCTGGCAAGTCTGAGAGGTGGTTGTGGCATGCCAGACAGGTGATTCCGGAGCGTTCGCCAAGTGGTTCTGGCGTAGCCGGCAGGTGATTTTGCATGTCGGGCTGTGGTTCTGGCGAGTCGAGCCGGTGGTTTCGGCATGTCCAGCAGGTGGTTCCGGCATGCCCGGCAGGTGATTCGGGAGTGTCCGGATGTGGTTCTGGCACCTCTGAGAGGTGGTTCCGGCATGCCCGGCAGGTGATACCTGAGTGTCCGCAGAGTGGTTCTGGAGTAGCCGGCAGGTGATTCTGGCGTATCCAGCAGGTGGTTCTGGGGAGTGGATCAAGTGGTTCCGGCATACTCGGCAGGTGGTACCGGCGTGTCCGGAACATGGTTCTGGCAAGTCTGAGAGGTGGTTCCGGCATGCCCACAGGTGATTCCGGAGTGTTCGCCAGGTGGTTCTGGCGTAGCCGGCAGGTCATTTTTCATGTCCGGCGGTGGTTGCAGCGAGTCGAGCCGGTGGTTGCGGCGTATCCAGCAGGTGTTTCCTGCCTGTCCGGCAGGTGGTTCTGGCGTGACCGGCACGAGGTTCTGGCACGTCTGAGAGTTGGTTCCGGCATGCCCGACAGGTGATTCCGGAGTGTCCGCCACGTGGTTCTGGCGTACCCGGCAGGTGATTTTGGCATGTCTGGCAGGTGTTTCTTGCAAGTCGAGCATTTGTCTCAGGCATGCTCAGCAGGTGCTTCTGGCGTGTCTGGCACGTGGTTCTGGTGTGTCTGAGAGCTGGTCCTGGCATGTCCGGCAGATGATTCCGGAGTGTCCACCAAGTGGTTGTGGCATACCCGGAAGGTGATTTTAGCGTGTCAGGTAGGTGGTTCCGGCGAGTCGAGTAGGTGGTTCCGGCGTGCTCGGCAGGTGGTTCAGGCGGGTCTGGCAGGTGGTTTCGGTCTGTTCGGGGTGTGGTTCCGGCATCTGAGGCACCTGGTTCTGGCACGTCTGATAGGTGGTTCCGGCCGGCCCGACAGGTGTTTCCATGGTGTCCGCCAAGTGGTTCTGGCATAGCTGGAAGGTGATGTTGGCGTGACCGGCAGGTGGTTCCAGCCAGCCCGGCAGGTGATTCCGGAGTGTCTGCCGTGTGGTTCTGGCGTAGCTGGCAGGTGACTTTGGCGTGTCCAGCATGTGGTTCCGGCGAGCTCGGCATGTGTTACCAGCATGTCCGGAACATGGTTCTGGCACGTCTGAGAGATGGTTCCGTCATGCCAGGCAGGTGATTCCGGAGTGTCCGGCATGTGGTTCTGGCACCTCTGAGAGGTGGTTCCGGCATGCCCGGCAGGTGATTCCGGAGTGTTCGCCAAGTGGTTCTGGCGTAGCCGGCAGGTGATTTTGCATGTCCGGCAATGGTTCCGGCGAGTCGAGCCAGTGGTTCCGGCATGTCCGGCAGTTGGTTCCGGCATGCCCGGCAGGTGATTCCGGAGTGTCCGGCATGTGGTTCTGGCACCTCTGAGAGGTGGTTCCGGCATGCCCGGCATGAGATACCGGAGTCTCCGGCATGTGGTTCTGGCACCTCTGAGAGGTGGTTCCGGAATGCCTGGCATGTGATTCTCGAGTGTCTGCCGAGTGGTTCTGGCGTAGCCGGCAGGTGATTTTGGCGTGTCCAGCAGGTGGTTCCGGCGAGCTCGGCAGGTGGTTCCGGCATGTCTGGAACATGGTTCTGGCAAGTCTGAGAGATGGTTCCGGCATGCCCGGCAGGTGATTCCGGAGTGTCCGGCATGTGGTTCTGGCACCTTTGAGAGGTGGTTCCGGCATGCCCGACAGGTGATTCCGGAGTGTTCGCCAAGTGGTTCTGGCATAGCCGGCAGGTCATTTTGCAGGTCCGGCGGTGGTTCCGGCGAGTCGAGCCGGTGGTTGCGGCGTATCCAGCAGGTGTTTCCGGTATGTCCGGCAGGTGGTTCTGGCGTGACCGGCACGAGGTTCTGGCACGTCTGAGAGTTGGGTCCGGCATGCCCGACAGGTGATTCCGGAGTGTCCGCCACGTGGTTCTGGCGTACCCGGCAGGTGATTTTGGCATGTCTGGCAGGTGTTTCTTGCAAGTCGAGAATTTGGCTCAGGCATGCTCAGCAGGTGCTTCTGGCGTGTCTGGCACATGGTTCTGGTGTGTCTGAGAGCTGGTTCTGGCATCTACGGCAGATGATTCCGGAGTGTCCACCAAGTGGTTCTTGTATACCTGGCAGGTGATTTTGGCGTGTCAGGAAGTTGGTTCCGGCTAGTTGAGCAGGTGGATCAGGCGTGCTCGCCAGGGGGTTCAGGCGGGTCTGGCAGGTGGTTTCGGTCTGTTCGGGGTGTGGTTCCGGCATCTCAGGCTCATGATTCTGGCACGTCTGAGAGGTGGTTCCGGCCGGCCCGACAGGTGTTTCCATGGTGTCCGCCAAGTGGTTGTGGCGTAGCCGGCAGGTGATTTTGGCGTGTCAGGAAGGTGGTTCCAGCTAGTTGAGCAGGTGGATCAGGCGTGCTCGCCATGGGGTTCAGGCGGGTCTGGCAGGTGCTTTCGGTCTTTTCGGGGAGTGGTTCCGGGATCTCAGGAACATGGTTCTGTCACGTCTGATAGGTGGTTCCGGCCGGCCGGAGAGGTGTTTCCGGAGTGTCCGCCAAGTGGTTCTGGCGTAGCTGAAAGGTCATGTTGGCATGACCAGCAGGTGGTTCCAGCCAGCCCGGCACGTGATTCCGGACTGTCTGCCGTGTGGTTCAGGCGTAGCTGGCAGGTGATTTTGGCGTGTCCAGCAGGTGGTTCCGGCGAGCTCGGCAGGTGGTACCAGCATGTCCGGAACATGGTTCTGGCACGTCTCAGAGATGGTACCGGCATGCCCGGCAGGTGATTCGGGAGTGTCCGGCATGTGTTTCTGGCACCTCTGAGAGGTGGTTCTGGCATGCCCCGCAGGTGATTCCGGAGTGTCCGGCATGTGGTTCTGGCACCTCTGAGAGATGGTACCGGCATGCCCGACAGGTGATTCCGGAGCGTCCGCCAAGTGTTTCTGGCGTACCCGGCATGTGACTTTGGCATGTCCGACAGGTGTTTCTTGCGAGTCGAGCAGGTGGCTCAGGCATGCTCAGCTGGTTCTTCCGGCGTCTCTGGCACGTGCTTCTGGTGTGTCTGGGAGCTGGTTCTGGCATGTCCGGCAGATGATTCCGGAGTGTCCACCAAGTGGTTCTGGTATACCTGGCAGGTGATTTTGGCATGTCAGGAAGGTGGTTCCGGCTAGTTGAGCAGGTGGATCAGGCGTGCTCGCCAGGGGGTTCAGGCGGGTCTGGCAGGTGGTTTCAGTCTGTTCGGGGAGTGTTTCCGGCATCTCAGGCAAATGGTTCTGGCATGTCTGAGAGGTGGTTCTGGCCGGCCCGACAGGTGTTTCCGGAGAGTCCGCCAAGTGGTTCTGGAGTGGCTGAAAGGTGATGTTGGCGTGACCGGCAGGTGGTTCCAGCCAGCCCCGCAGGTGATTCCGGAGTGTCTGCCGGGTGGTTCTGGCGTAGCTGGCAGGTGATCTTGGCGTGTCCAGCATGTGGTTCCGGCGAGCTCGGCAGGTGGTACCGGCGTGTCTGGCATGTGGTTCTGGCACCTCTGAGAGGTGGTTCCGGCATGCCTGACAGGTGATTCCGGAGTGTTCGCCAATTTGTTGTGGCGTAGCCGGCAGGTCACTTTGCATGTCTGGCTGTGGTTCCGGCGAGTCGAGCCGGTGGTTCCGGCATAGCCGGCAGTTGATTTTGGCGTGTCCACTAGGTGGTTCTGGGGAGTGGATCAGCTGGTTCCGGCATACTCGGCAGGTGGTACCCGCGTGTCCAGAACATTTTTCTGGCAAGTGTGAGAGGTGGTTCCGGCACGCCCGACAGGCGATTCCGCAGCGTCCGCCAAGGGTTTCTGGCGTACCCGGCAGGTGATTTTCGCATGTCCGAGAGGTGTTTCTTGCGAGTCGAGCAGGTGGCTCAGGCATGCTCAGCTGGTGCTTCCGGCGTCTCTGGCACGTGGTTCTGGTGTGTCTGAGAGCTGGTTCCGGCATGCCCGGCAGGTGATTCCGGAGTGTCCGGCATGTGGTTCTGGCACCTCTGAGAGGTGATTCCGGCATGCCCGGCAGGTGGTTCCGGAGTGTCTGCCGAGTGGTTCTGGCGTAGCCGGCAGGTGATTCTGGCATGTCCAGCAGGTTGTTCTGGGGAGTGGATCAGGTGGTTCCGGCATACTTGGCAGGTGGTACCGGTGTGTCCGGAACATGGTTCTGGCAAGTCTGAGAGGTGGTTCTGGCATGCCCGACAGGTGATTCCGGAGTGTTCGCCAAGTGGTTCTAGCGTAGCCGGCAGGTCATTTTGCATGTCCGGCGGTGGTTCCGGCGAGTCGAGCCGGTGGTTCCGGCGTATCCAGCAGTTGTTTCCGTTCTTTCCGGCAGGTGGTTCTGGCGTGACCGGCACGAGGTTCTGGCACGTCTGAGAGTTGGTTCCGGCATGCCCGACAGGTGATTCCGGAGTGTCCGCCACGTGGTTCTGGCGTGCCCGGCAGGTGATTTTCGCGTGTCTGGCAGGTGTTTCTTGCAAGTCGAGCATTTGGCTCAGGCATGATCAGCAGGTGCTTCCGGCGTGTCCGGCCTGCGGTTCTGGTGTGTCTGAGAGCTGGTTCTGGCATGTCCGGCAGATGATTCCGGAGTGTCCACCAAGTGGTTGGGGCATACCCGGCAGGTGATTTTAGCGTGTCAGGTAGGTGGTTCCAGCGAGTCGAGTAGGTGGTTCCGGCGTGCTCGGCAGGTGGTTCAGGCGGGTCTGGCAGGTGGTTTCGGTCTGTTCGGGGTGTGGTTCCGGCATCTCAGGCACATGGTTCTGGCACGTCTGATAGGTGGTTCCGGCCGGCCCGACAGGGGTTTCCATGGTGTCCGCCAAGTGGTTCTGGCGTAGCTGAAAGGTGATGTTGGCGTGACCGGCAGGTGGTTCCAGCCAGCCCGGCAGGTGATTCCGGAGTGTCTGCCGAGTGGTTCTGGCGTAGCCGGCAGCTGATTTTGGCGTGTCCAGCGGGTGGTTTTGGCGAGTCGAGGTGGTGGTTCTGTCATGCTCGGCAGGTGCTTCCGGTGTCATTGGCATGTGGTTCCGGCATGTCTGAGAGGTGGTTCCGCCATGCACGGCAGGTGATTCCGGAGTGTTCGCCAAGTGGTTCTGGCGTAGCCGGCAGGTTATTTTGCATGTCCGGCAATGGTTCCGGCGAGTCGAGCCGGTGGTTCCCGCATGTCCAGCAGGTGGTTCCGGCATGCCCGGCAGGTGATTCCGGAGTGTCCGTCATGTGCTTCTGGCACCTCTGAGAGGTGGTTCCGGCATGCCCGGCAGGTGATACCGGAGTGTCCGGCATTTGGTTCTGGCACCTGATAGGTGGTTCCGGAACGCCCGGCATGTGATTCCGGAATGTCTGCCGAGTGGTTCTGGCGTAGCCAGCAGGTGATTTTGGCGTGTCCAGCAGGTGGTTCCGGCGAGCTCGGCAGGTGGTTCCGGCATGTCCGGAACATGGTTCTGGCACGTTTGAGAGATGGTTCCGGCATGCCCGGCAGGTGATTCCGGAGTGTCCGGCATGTGGTTCTGGCACCTCTGAGAGATGGTTCCGGCATGCCCGGCAGTTGGTTACGGAGTGTCTGCCGAATGCTTCAAGCGTAGCCGGCAGGTGATTCTGGCGTATCCAGCAGGTGGTTCTGGGGAGTGGATCAGGTGGTTCCGGCATACTCGGCAGGTGGTACCGGCGTGTCCGGAACATGGTTCTGGCAAGTCTGAGAGGTGGTTGTGGCATGCCAGACAGGTGATTCCGGAGCGTTCGCCAAGTGGTTCTGGCGTAGCCGGCAGGTGATTTTGCATGTCGGGCTGTGGTTCTGGCGAGTCGAGCCGGTGGTTTCGGCATGTCCAGCAGGTGGTTCCGGCATGCCCGGCAGGTGATTCGGGAGTGTCCGGATGTGGTTCTGGCACCTCTGAGAGGTGGTTCCGGCATGCCCGGCAGGTGATACCTGAGTGTCCGCAGAGTGGTTCTGGAGTAGCCGGCAGGTGATTCTGGCGTATCCAGCAGGTGGTTCTGGGGAGTGGATCAAGTGGTTCCGGCATACTCGGCAGGTGGTACCGGCGTGTCCGGAACATGGTTCTGGCAAGTCTGAGAGGTGGTTCCGGCATGCCCACAGGTGATTCCGGAGTGTTCGCCAGGTGGTTCTGGCGTAGCCGGCAGGTCATTTTTCATGTCCGGCGGTGGTTGCAGCGAGTCGAGCCGGTGGTTGCGGCGTATCCAGCAGGTGTTTCCTGCCTGTCCGGCAGGTGGTTCTGGCGTGACCGGCACGAGGTTCTGGCACGTCTGAGAGTTGGTTCCGGCATGCCCGACAGGTGATTCCGGAGTGTCCGCCACGTGGTTCTGGCGTACCCGGCAGGTGATTTTGGCATGTCTGGCAGGTGTTTCTTGCAAGTCGAGCATTTGTCTCAGGCATGCTCAGCAGGTGCTTCTGGCGTGTCTGGCACGTGGTTCTGGTGTGTCTGAGAGCTGGTCCTGGCATGTCCGGCAGATGATTCCGGAGTGTCCACCAAGTGGTTGTGGCATACCCGGAAGGTGATTTTAGCGTGTCAGGTAGGTGGTTCCGGCGAGTCGAGTAGGTGGTTCCGGCGTGCTCGGCAGGTGGTTCAGGCGGGTCTGGCAGGTGGTTTCGGTCTGTTCGGGGTGTGGTTCCGGCATCTGAGGCACCTGGTTCTGGCACGTCTGATAGGTGGTTCCGGCCGGCCCGACAGGTGTTTCCATGGTGTCCGCCAAGTGGTTCTGGCATAGCTGGAAGGTGATGTTGGCGTGACCGGCAGGTGGTTCCAGCCAGCCCGGCAGGTGATTCCGAAGAGTTCACCAAATGGTTGTGGCGTAGCCGGCAGGTGATTTTGGCGAGTCCAGCAGGTGGTTTTGGCGAGTCGAGCAGGTCGTTGTGGCGTGCTCGGCAGGTGCTTCCGGTGTCATTGGCATGTGGTTCCGGCATGTCTGAGAGGTGGTTCCGGCATGCCCGGCAGGTGGTTCCGGAGTGTCTGCCGAGTGGTTCTGGAGCCAGGCCGGCAGGTGATTCCGAAGAGTTCACCAAATGGTTGTGGCGTAGCCGGCAGGTGATTTTGGCGTGTCCAGCAGGTGGTTTTGGCGAGTCGGGCAGGTGTTTCTGGCGTGCTCGGCAGGTGCTTCCGGTGTCATTGGCATGTGGTTCCGGCATGTCTGAGAGGTGTTTCCGGCATGCCAGGCAGGTGGTTCCGGAGTGTCTGCCGAGTGGTTCTGGAGCCAGCCCGGCAGGTGATTCCCAAGAGTTCACCAAATGGTTGTGGCGTAGGCGGCAGGTGATTTTGGCGTGTCAGGAAGTTGGTTCCGGCTAGTTGAGCAGGTGGATCAGGCGTGCTCGCCAGGGGGTTCAGGCGCGTCTGGCAGGTGGTTTCGGTCTGTTCGGGGAGTGGTTCCGGCATCTCAGGCACATGGTTCTGGCACTTCTGAGAGGTGGTTGCGGCCGGCCGGAGAGGTGTTTCCGGAGTGTCCGCCAAGTGGTTCCGGCCTAGCTGAAAGGTGATGTTGGCGTGACCGGCAGGTGGTTCCAGCCAGCCCGGCAGGTGATTCCGGAGTGTCTGCCGTGTGGTTCTGGCGTAGCTGGCAGGTGACTTTGGCGTGTCCAGCATGTGGTTCCGGCGAGCTCGGCATGTGGTACCAGCATGTCCAGAACATGGTTCTGGCACGTCTGAGAGATGGTTCCGTCATGCCAGGCAGGTGATTCCGGAGTGTCCGGCATGTGGTTCTGGCACCTCTGAGAGGTGGTTCCGGCATGCCCGGCAGGTGATTCCGGAGTGTTCGCCAATTGGTTCTGGCGTAGCCGGCAGGTGATTTTGCATGTCCGGCAATGGTTCCAGCGAGTCGAGCCAGTGGTTCCGGCATGTCCGGCAGTTGGTTCCGGCATGCCCGGCATGAGATACCGGAGTCTCCGGCATTTGGTTCTGGCACCTCTGAGAGGTGGTTCCGGAATGCCTGGCATGTGATTCTCGAGTGTCTGCCGAGTGGTTCTGGCGTAGCCGGCAGGTGATTTTGGCGTGTCCAGCAGGTGGTTCCGGCGAGCTCGGCAGGTGGTTCCGGCATTTCCGGAACATGGTTCTGGCAAGTCTGAGAGATGGTTCCGGCATGCCCGGCAGGTGATTCCGGAGTGTCCGGCATGTGGTTCTGGCACCTTTGAGAGGTGGTTCCGGCATGCCCGACAGGTGATTCCGGAGTGTTCGCCAAGTGGTTCTGGCGTAGCCGGCAGGTCATTTTGCAGGTCCGGCGGTGGTTCCGGCGAGTCGAGCCGGTGGTTGCGGCGTATCCAGCAGGTGTTTCCGGTATGTCCGCAAGGTGGTTCTGGCGTGACCGGCACGAGGTTCTGGCACGTCTGAGAGTTGGGTCCGGCATGCCCGACAGGTGATTCCGGAGTGTCCACCACGTGGTTCTGGCGTACCCGGCAGGTGATTTTGGCATGTCTGGCAGGTGTTTCTTGCAAGTCGAGAATTTGGCTCAGGCATGCTCAGCAGGTGCTTCTGGCGTGTCTGGCACGTGGTTCTGGTGTGTCTGAGAGCTGGTTCTGGCATGTCCGGCAGATGATTCCGGAGCGTCCACCAAGTGGTTCTTGTATACCTGGCAGGTGATTTTGGCGTGTCAGGAAGTTGGTTCCGGCTAGTTGAGCAGGTGGATCAGGCGTGCTAGCCAGGGGGTTCAGGCGGGTCTGGCAGGTGGTTTCGGTCTGTTCGGGGTGTGGTTCCGGCATCTCAGGCTCATGATTCTGGCACGTATGAGAGGTGGTTCCGGCCGGCCCGACAGGTGTTTCCATGGTGTCCGCCAAGTGGTTCTGGCATAGCTGGCAGGTGATGTTGGCGTGACCAGCATGTGGTTCCAGCAAGCCCGGCGGGTGATTCCGAAGAGTTCACCAAATGGTTGTGGCGTAGCCGGCAGGTGATTTTGGCCTGTCCAGCAGGCGGTTTTGGCGAGTCGAGCAGGTGGTTCTGGCGTGCTCGGCGGGTGCTTGCGGTGTCATTGGCATGTGGTTCTGGCATGTATGAGAACTGCTTCCGCCATGCCCGGCAGGTGATTCCGCAGTGTTCCCCAAGTGGTTCAGGCATAGCCGGCAGGTGATTATGCATGTCCGGCAATGGTTCCGGCGAGTCGAGCCGGGGGTTCCGGCATGTCCGGCAGGTGATTCCGGCATGTCCAGCAGGTGGTGCCGTCATGCGCGGCAGGTGATTCCGGAGTGTCCAGCATGGGGTTCTGACACCTGTGAGAGGTGGTTCCGGCATGCCCGGCAGGTGATACCGGAGTCTCCGTCATTTGGTTCTGGCACCTGTGAGAGGTGGTTCCGGCATACTTGGCAGGTGGTACCGGCGTGTTCGGAACATAGTTCTGGCAAGTCTGAGAGGCGGTTCCGGCATGCCCCGCAGGTGATTCCTGAGTGTCCAGCATGTGGTTCTGACACCTGTGAGAGGTGGTTCCGGCATGCCCGGCAGGTGATACCGGAGTGTCCTGCATTTGGTTCTGGCACCTCTGAGAGGTGGTTTCGGAATGCCTGGCCTGTGATTCCGGAGGGTCTGCCGAGTGGTTCTGGCGTAGCCGGCAGTTGATTTTGGCGTGTCCACTAGGTGGTTCTGGGGAGTGGATCAGCTGCTTCCGGCATACTCGGCAGGTGGTACCGGCTTTTCCAGAACATGGTTCTGGCAAGTCGGAGAGGTGGTTCCGGCACGCCCGACAGGTGATTCCGCAGCGTCCGACAAGTGTTTCTGGCGTACCTGGCATGTGATTTTGGCATGTCCGTCAGGTGTTTCTTGCGAGTCAAGCAGGTGGCTCAGGCATGCTCAGCTGGTGCTTCTGGCGTCTCTGGCGCGTGGTTCTGGTGTGTCTGAGAGCTGGTTCTGGCATGTCCGGCAGATGATTCCGGAGTGTCCACCAAGTGGTTCTGGTATACCTGGCAGGTGATTTTGGCGTGTCAGGAAGGTGGTTCCGGCTAGTTGAGCAGGTGGATCAGGCGTGCTCGCCAGGGGGTTCAGGCGGGTCTGGCAGGTGGTTTCGGTCTGTTCGGGGAGTGGTTACGGCATCTCAGGCACATGGTTCTGGTACGTCTGAGAGGTGGTTGCGGCCGGCCCGACAGGTGTTTCCGGAGTGTTAGCCAAGTGGTTCTGGCGTAGCCGGCAGGTGATTTTGCATGTCCGGCAATGGTTCCGGCGAGTCGAGCCGGTGGTTCCGGCATGTCCGGCAGGTTGTTTCGGAATGCCCGGCAGGTGATTCCGGAGTGTCTGGCATTTGGTTCTGGCACCTCTGAGAGGTGGTTCCGGAATGCCTGGCATGTGATTCCGCAGTGTCTGCCGAGTGGTTATGGCGTAGCCGGCAGGTGATTCTGGCGTGTCCAGCAGGTGGTTCTGGCGAGTGGATCATGTGGTTCCGGCATACTCGGCAGGTGGTACCGGAGTGTCCGGAAGATGGTTCTGGCAAGTCTGAGAGGTGGTTCTGGCATGCCCGACAGGTGATTCCGGAGTGTTCGCCAAGTGGTTCTGGCGTAGCCGGCAGGTCATTTTGCATGTCCGGCGGTGGTTCCGGCGAGTCGAGCCGGTGGTTCCGGCGTAGCCGGCCGTTGATTTTGGCGTGTCCACTAGGTGGTTCTGGGGAGTGGATCAGCTGGTTCCGGCATACTCGGCAGGTGGTACCGCCGTGTCCAGAACATGGTTCTGGCAAGTCTGAGAGGTGGCTACGGCACGCCCGACAGGTGATTCCGGAGCGTCTGCCAAGTGTTTCTGGCGTACCCGGCAGGTGATTTTGGCATGTCCGACAGGTGTTTCTTGCGAGTCGAGCATGTGGCTCAGGCATGCTCAGCTGGTGCTTCCGGCGTCTCTGGCACGTGGTTCTGGTGTGTCTGAGAGCTGGTTCTGGCATGTCCGGCAGATGATTCCGGAGTGTCCACCAAGTGGTTCTGGTATACCTGGCAGGTGATTTTGGCGTGTCAGGAAGGTGGTTCCGGCTAGTTGAGCAGGTGGATCAGGCGTGCTCGCCAGGGGGTTCAGGCGGGTCTGGCAGGTGGTTTCGGTCTGTTCGGGGAGTGGTTCCGGCAACTCAGGCACATGGTTCTGGCACGTCTGAGAGGTAGTTCCGGCCGGCCCGACAGGTGTTTCCGGAGTGTCCGCCAAGTGGTTCCGGCGTAGCTGAAAGATGATGTTGGCGTGACCGGCAGGTGGTTCCAGCCAGCCCCGCAGGTGATTCTGGAGTGTCTGCTGCGTGGTTCTGGAGTACCCGACAGGTGATTTTGGCGTGTCCATCAGGTGGTTCCGGCGAGCTAGGCAGGTGGTACCGGCGTGTCCGGAACATGGTTCTGGCAAGTCTGAGAGGCGGTTCCGGCATGCCCGACAGGTGATTCCGGAGTGTTCGCCAAGTGGTTCTGGCGTAGCCGGCAGGTCATTTTGCATGTCCGGCAGAGGTTCCGGCGAGTTGAGCCGGTTGTTCCGGCGTCTCCGGCAGGTGGTGCTGGGGTGACCGGCACGAGGGTCTGGCACGTCTGAGAGTTGGTTCCGGCATGCCCGACAGGTGATTCCGGAGTGTCCGCCACGTGGTTCTGGCGTAGCTGGCAGGTGATTTTGGTGTGGTGAGCGGGTGGTTTTGGCGAGTCGAGCAGGTGCTTCTGGCGTGCTCGGCAGGTGCTTCCGGTGTCATTGGCATGTGGTTCTGGCATGTCTGAGAGGTGATTCCGGCATGCCCGGCAGGTGGTTCCGGAGTGTCTGTCGAGTGGTTCTGGAGCCAGCCCCGCAGGTGATTCCGAAGAGTTCACCAAATGGCTGTGGCGAAGCCGGCAGGTGATTTTGGCGTGTCTGGAATGTGGTTCCGGCTAGTTGAGCAGGTGGATCAGGCGTGCTTGCCAGGGGGTTCAGGCGGGTCTGGCAGGTGGTTTCGGTGTGTTCGGGGAGTGGTTCCGGCATCTCAGGCACATGGTTCTGGCACGTCTGAGAGGTGGTTCCGGCCGGCCGGAGAGGTGTTTCCGGAGTGTCCGCCAAGTGGTTCTGGCTTAGCTTAAAAGTGATGTTGGCGTGACCGGCAGGTGGTTCCAGCCAGCCCGGCAGGTGATTCCGGAGTGTCTGCCGTGTGGTTCTGGCGTAGCTGGCAGGTGATTTTGGCGTGTCCAGCAGGTGGTTCCGGCGAGCTCGGCAGGTGGTAGCAGCGTGTCCGGAACATGGTTCTGGCACGTCTGAGAGATGGTACCGGAATGCCCGGCTGTTGATTCTGGAGTGTCCGGCATGTGGTTCTGGCACCTCTGAGAGGTGGTTCCGGCATGCCCGGCAGGTGATTCCGGAGTGTCCGGCATGTGGTTCTGGCACCTATGAGAGGTGGTTCCGGCATGCCCGGCAGGTGGTTCCGGAGTGTCTGCCGAGTGGTTCTGGCGTAGTCGGCAGGTGATTCTGGCGTGTCCAGCAGGTGGTTCTGGGGAGTGGATCAGGTGGTTCCGACATACTCGGCAGGTGGTACCGGCGTGTCCCGAACATGGTTCTGGCAAGTATGAGAGGCGGTTCCGGCATGCCCGACAGGTGATTCCGGAGTGTTCGCCAAGTGGTTCTGGCGTAGCCGGCAGGTCATTTTGCATGTCCGGCGGTGGTTCCGGTAGTCGAGCCGGTGGTTGCGGCGTATCCAGCAGTTGTTTCCGGTCTGTCCGGCAGGTGGTTCTGGCCTGACCGGCACAAGGTTCTGGCACGTCTGAGAGTTGGTTCCGGCATGCCCGACAGGTGATTCCGGAGTGTCCGCCACGTGGTTCTTGCGTACCCGGCAGGTGATTTTGGCGTGTCTGGCAGGTGTTTCTTGCAAGTCGAGCATTTGGCTCAGGCATGATCAGCAGGTGCTTCCGGCGTGTCCGGCCCGTGGTTCTGGTGTGTCTGAGAGCTGGTTCTGGCATGTCCGGCATATGATTCCGGAGTGTCCACCAAGCGGTTGTGGGATACCCGGCAGGTGATTTTAGCGTGTCAGGTAGGTGGTTGCGGCGAGTCGAGCCGGTGGTTCCGGATTGTCCGGCAGGTGGTTCCGACATGTCCGGCAAGTGGTTCCAGCATGTTTAGCACCTGGTTCCAGCATGCCTGGCAGGTGATTCCGGAGTGTCCGGCATGTGGTACTGGCACCTCTGAGAGGTGGTTCCGGCACGCCCGACAGGTGATTCCGGAGCATCCGCCAAGTGTTTCTGGCGTACCCGACAGGTGATTTTGGCATGTCCGACAGGTGTTTCTTGCGAGTCGAGCAGGTGGCTCAGGCATGCTCAGCTGGTGCTTCCGGCGTCTCTGGCACGTGGTTCTGGTGTGTCTGAGAGCTGGTTCTGGCATGTCCGGCAGATGATTCCGGAGTGTCCACCAAGTGGTTCTGGTAGACCTGGAAGGTGATTTTGGCGTGTCAGGAAGGTGGTTCCGGCTAGTTGAGCAGGTGGATCAGGCGTGCTCGCCAGGGGGTTCAGGCGGGTCTGGCAGGTGGTTTCGGTCTGTTCGGGGAGTGGTTACGGCATCTCAGGCTCATGGTTCTGGCACGTCTGAGATCTGGTTCCGGTCGGCCCTACAGCTGATTCCAGAGTGTCCGCCAAGTGGTTCCGGCTTAGCTGAAAGGTGATGTTGGCGTGACCGGCAGGTGGTTCCAGCCAGCCCGGCAGGTCATTACGGAGTGTCTGCTGAATGGTTCTGGCGTAGCCGGCAGGTGATTTTGGCGTGTCCAGCAGGTAGTTCCGGCGATCTCGGCAGGTTGTACCGGCGTGTCCGGAACATGGCTCTGGCACGTCTGAGAGATGGTTCCGGCATGCCCGGCAGGTGATTCCGGAGTGTCCGGCATGTGGTTCTGGCACCTCTGAGAGGTGGTTCCGGCATGCCCGGCAGGTGGTTCCGGAGTGTCTGCCGAGTGGTTCTGTCGTAGCCGGCAGGTGATTCTGGGGTGTCCAGCAGGTGGTTCTGGGGAGTGAATCAGGTGGTTCCGGCATACTCGGCAGGTGGTACCGGCGTGTCAGGAACATGGTTCTGGCAAGTCTGAGAGGTGGTTCCGGCATGCCCGACAGGTGATTCCGGAGTGTTCGCCAAGTGGTTCTGGCGTACCCGGCAGGTGATTTTAGCGTGTCAGGTAGGTGGTTCCAGCGCGTCGAGTAGGTGGTTCCAGCGTGCTCGGCAGGTGGTTTAGGCGGGTCTGGCAGGAGGTTTTGGTCTGTTCGCGGTGTGGTTCCGACATCTCAGGCACATGGTTCTGTCACGTCTGATAGGTGGTTCCGGCCGGCCCGACAGGTGTTTCCAGGTGTCCGCCAAGTGGTTCTGGCATAGCTGTCAGGTGATGTTGGCGTGACCGGCAGGTGGTTCCAGCCAGCCCGGCAGGTGATTCCGAAGAGTTCACCAAATGGTTGCGTCGTAGCCGGCAGGTGATTTTCGCGTGTCCAGCAGGTGGTTTTGGCGAGTCGAGCAGGTGGTTCTGGCGTGCTCGGCAGGTGCTTCCGGCTGTCATTGGCATGTGGTTCCGGCATGTCTGAGAGGTGGTTCCGCCATGCCCGGCAGCTGATTCCGGAATGTTCGCCAAGTGGTTCTGGCATAGCCGGCAGGTGATTTTGCATGTCCGGCAATGGTTCCGGCGAGTCGAGCCGGTGGTTCCGGCATGTCCGGAAGGTGGTTCCAGCACGCCCGGCAGGTGATTCCGGAGTGTCCGGCATGTGGTTCTGGCACCTCTGAGAGGTGGTTCCGGAATGCCTGGCATGTGATTCCGGAGTGTCTGTCGAGTGGTTCTGGCGTAGCCGGCAGTTGATTTTGGCGTGTCCACTAGGTGGTTGTGGGGTGTGGATCAGCTGGTTCCGGCATACTCGGCAGGTTGTACCGGCGTGTCCAGAACATGGTTCTGGCAAGTCGGAGGGGTGGTTCCGGCACGCCCGACAGGTGATTCCGGAGTGTCCGCCAAGTGGTTCTGGCATAGCTGAAAGGTGATGTTGGCGTGACCGGCAGGTGGTTCCATCCAGCCCGGCAGGTGATTCCGGAGTGTATGTCGAGTGGTTCTGGCGTAGCCGGGAGGTGATTTTGGCGTGTCCAGCAGGTGGTTCCGGCGAGCTCGGCAGGTGGTACCGGCGTGTCCGGAACATGGTTCCGGCACATCTGAGAGAAGGTTCCGGCATGCCTGGCTGGTGATTCCAGAGTGTCCGGCATGTGGTTCTGGCACCTCTGAGAGGTGGTTCCGGCATGCCCGGTAGGTGGTTCCGGAGTGTCTGCCGAGTGGTTCTGGCGTAGTCGGCAGGTGATTCTCGCGTGTCCAGCAGGTGGTTCTGGGGAATGGATCAGGTGGTTCCGGCATACTCGGCAGGTGGTACCGGCGTGTCCGGAACATGGTTCTGGCAAGTCTGAGAGGTGGTTCCGGCACGCCCGACAGGTGATTCCGGAGCGTCTGCCAAGTGTTTCTGGAGTACCCTGCAGGTGATTTTGGCATGTCCGACAGGTGTTTCTTGCGAGTCGAGCAGGTGGCTCAGGCATGCTCAGCTGGTGCTTCCGGCGTCTCTTGCACGTGGTTCTGGTGTGTCTGAGAGCTGGTTCTGGCATGTCCGTCAGATGATTCCGGAGTGTCCACCAAGTGGTTCTGGTATACCTGGCAGGTGATTTTGGCGTGGAAGGAAGGTGGTTCCGGCTAGTTGAGCAGGTGGATCAGGCGTGCTCGCCAGGGGGTTCAGGCGGGTCCGGCAGGTGGTTTCGGTCTGTTCGGGGAGTGGTTCCGGCATCTCAGGCACATGGTTCTGGCACATCTGATAGGTGGTTCCGGCCTGCCCGACAGGTGTTTCCATGGTGTCCGCCAAGTGGTTCTGGCATAGCTGGCAGGTGATGTTGGCGTGACCGGCAGGTGGTTCCAGCCAGCCCGGCAGGTGATTCCGAAGAGTTCACCAAATGGTTGTGGCGTAGCCGGCAGGTGAGTTTGGCGTGTCCAGCAGGTGGTTTTGGCGAGTCGAGCAGGTGGTTCTGGCGTGCTCGGCAGGTGCTTCCGGTGTCATTGGCATGTGGTTCCGGCATGTCTGAGAGGTGATGCGCCATGCCCCGCAGATGATTAGGGAGTGTTCGCCAAGTGGTTCTGCCGTAGCCGGCAGGTGATTTTGCATGTCCGGCAATGGTTCCGGCGAGTCGAGCTGGTGGTTTGGGCATGTCCGGCAGGTGGTTCCGGCATGATCGGCAGGTGATACCGGATTCTCCGGCATGTGGTTCTGGCACCTCTGAGAGGTGGTTCCGGGATGCCCGGCAGGTGATACCGGAGTGTCCCTCATTTGTTTCTGGCACATCTGAGAGGTGGTTCCGGATTGCCTGGCATGTGATTCCGGAGTGTCTGCCGAGTGGTTCTGGCGTAGCCGGCAGTTGATTTTCGCGAGTCCACTAGGTGGTTCTGAGGAGTGGATCAGCTGGTTCCGGCATACTCGGCAGGTGGTACCGGCGTGTCCGGAACATGGTTCTGGCAAGTCTGAGAGGTGGTTCCGGCACGCCCGACAGGTGATTCCGGAGCGTCTGCCAAGTGTTTCTGGAGTACCCTGCAGGTGATTTTGGCATGTCCGACAGGTGTTTCTTGCGAGTCGAGCAGGTGGCTCAGGCATGCTCAGCTGGTGCTTCCGGCGTCTCTTGCACGTGGTTCTGGTGTGTCTGAGAGCTGGTTCTGGCATGTCCGTCAGATGATTCCGGAGTGTCCACCAAGTGGTTCTGGTATACCTGGCAGGTGATTTTGGCGTGGAAGGAAGGTGGTTCCGGCTAGTTGAGCAGGTGGATCAGGCGTGCTCGCCAGGGGGTTCAGGCGGGTCCGGCAGGTGGTTTCGGTCTGTTCGGGGAGTGGTTCCGGCATCTCAGGCACATGGTTCTGGCACATCTGATAGGTGGTTCCGGCCTGCCCGACAGGTGTTTCCATGGTGTCCGCCAAGTGGTTCTGGCATAGCTGGCAGGTGATGTTGGCGTGACCGGCAGGTGGTTCCAGCCAGCCCGGCAGGTGATTCCGAAGAGTTCACCAAATGGTTGTGGCATAGCCGGCAGGTGATTTTGGCGTGTCCAGCAGGTGGTTTTGGCGAGTCGAGCAGGTGGTTCTGGCGTGCTCGGCAGGTGCTTCCGGTGTCATTGGCATGTGGTTCCGGCATTTCTGAGAGGTGGTTCCGGCATTCCTGTCAGGTGGTTCCGGAGTGTCTGACGAGTGCTCTGGAGCCAGGCCGGCAGGTGATTCCGAAGTGTTCACCAAATGGTTGTGGCGTAGCCGGCAGGTGATTTTGGCGTGTCCAGCAGGTGGTTTCGGCAAGTTGAGCAGGTGGATCAGGCGTGCTCGCCAGGGGGTTCAGGCGCGTCTGGCAGGTGGTTTCGGTCTGTTCGGGGAGTGGTTCCGGGATCTCAGGCACATGGTTCTGGCATGTCTGAGAGGTGTTTCCGGCCGGCCGGAGAGGTGTTTCCGGAGTGTCCGCCAAGTGGTTCTGGCGTAGCTGAAAGTTGATGTTGGCGTGACCGGCAGGTGGTTCCAGCCAGCCCAGCAGGTGATTCCGGAGTGTCTGCCGTGTGGTTCTGGCGTAGCTGGCAGGTGATTTTGGCGTGTCCTGCATGTGGTTCCGGCGAGCTCAGCAGGTGGTACCAGCATGTCCAGAACATGGTTCTGGCACGTCTGAGAGATGGTTCCGTCATGCCCGGCAGCTGATTCCGGAGTGTCCGGCATGTGGTTCTGGCACCTCTGAGAGGTGGTTCCGGCATGCCCGGCAGGTGGTTCCGGAGTGTCTGCCGAGTGGTTCTGGCGTAGCCGGCAGGGGATTTTGGCGTGTCCAGCAGGTGGTTTTGGCGAGTCGAGCAGGTGGTTCTGGCATGCTCGGCAGGTGCTTCCGGTGTCATTGGCATGTGATTCCGGCATGTCTGAGAGGTGGTTCCGCCATGCCCGTCAGGTGATTCCGGAGTGTTCGCCAAGTGGTTCTGGCATAGCCGGCAGGTGATTTTGCATGTCCGGCAATGTTTCCGGCGAGTCGAGCCGGTGGTTCCGGCATGCCCGGCAGGTGATTCCAGAGTGTCTGGCATGTGGTTCTGGCACCTCTGAGAGTTGGTTCTGGCATGCCCGGCAGGTGATACCGGAGTGTCAAGCATTTGGTTCTGGCACCTCTGAGAGGTGGTTCCGGCATGCCCGAAAGGTGATTCCGGAGTGTCCGCCACGTGGTTCTGGAGTACCCGGCAGGTGATTTTGGCGTGTCTGGCAGGTGTTTCTTGCAAGTCGAGCATGTGGCTCAGGCATGATCAGCAGGTGCTTCCGGCCTGTCCGGCACGTGGTTCTTGTGTGTCTGAGAGCTGGTTCTGGCATGTCCGGCAGATGATTCCGGAGTGTCCACCAAGTGGTTGTGGCATACTCGGCAGGTGATTTTAGCGTGTCAGGTAGGTGGTTCCGGCGAGTCGAGTAGGTGGTTCCCGCGTGCTCGGCAGGTGGTTCAGGCGGGTCTGGCCGGTGGTTTCGTTCTGTTCGGGGTGTGGTTCCGGCATCTCAGGCACATGGTTCTGGCACGTCTGATAGGTGGTTCCGGCCGGCCCGACAGGTGTTTCCATGGTGTCCCCCAAGTAGTTCTGGCATAGCTGGCAGGTGATATTGGCGTGACCGGCAGGTGTTTCCAGCCAGCCCGGCAGGTGATTCTGGAGTGTCTGCCGCGTGGTTCTGGCGTAGCCGGCAGGTGATTTTAGCGTGTCCAGCAGGTGGTTCCGGCCAGCTCGGCAGGTGGTACAGGCGCGTCCGGAACATGGTTCTGGCACGTCTGAGAGATGGTTCCGGCATGCCCGGCAGGTGTTTCCGGAGTGTCCGCCAAGTGGTTCTGGCGTAGCTGAAAGGTGATGTTGGCGTGACCGGCAGGTGGTTCCAGCCAGCCCGACAGGTGATTCCGGAGCATCCGCCAAGTGTTTCTGGCATACCCGGCAGGTGATTTTGGCATGTCCGACAGGTGTTTCTTGCGAGTCGAGCAGGTGGCTCAGGCATGCTCAGCTTGTGCTTCCGGCGTCTCTGGCACGTGGTTCTGGTGTGTGTGAGAGCTGGTTCTGGCATGTCCGGCAGATGATTCCTTAGTGTCCACCAAGTGGTTGTGGCATACCCGGCAGGTGATTTTAGCGTGTCAGTTAGGTGGTTCCGGAAAGTCCAGTAGGTGGTTCTGGCGTGCTCGGCAGGTGGTTCAGGCGTGTCCGGCAGGTGGTTCCGGCATGCCCGGCAGGTGTTTCCGGAGTGTCCGGCATGTGGTTCTGGCACCGCTGAGAGGTGGTTCCGGCATGCCCGGCAGGTGGTTCCGGAGTGTCTGCCGAGTGGTTCTGGCGTAGTCGGCAGGTGATTCTCGCGTGTCCAGCAGGTGGTTCTGGGGAGTGGATCAGGTGGTTCCGGCATACTCGGCAGGTGGTTCCGGCGTGTCCGGAACATGGTTCTGGCAAGTCTGAGAGGCGGTTCCGGCATGCCCGACAGGTGATTCCGGAGTGTTCGCCAAGTGGTTCTGGCGTAGCCGGGAGGTCATTTTGCATGTCCGGCGGGGGTTCCGGCGACTCGAGCCGGTGGCTCCGGCGTGCTCGGCAGGTGGTTCAGGCGGGTCTGGCAGGTGGTTTCGGTCTGTTCGGGGTGTGGTTCCGGCATGTCAGGCACATGGTTCTGGCACGTCTGATAGGTGGTTCCGGCCGGCCCGACAGGTGTTTCCATGGTGTCCGCCAAGTGGTTCTGGCATAGCTGGCAGGTGATGTTGGCGTGACCGGCAGGTGGTTCCAGCCAGCCCGGCAGGTGATTCCGAAGTGTTCACCAAATGGTTGTGGCCTAGCCGGCAGGTGATTTTGGCGTGTCCAGCAGGTGGTTTTGGCGAGTCGAGCAGGTGGTTCTGGCGTGCTCGGCATGTGCTGACGGTGTCACTGGCATGTGGTTGCGGCATGTCTGAGAGGTGGCTCCGCCATGCCCGGCAGATGATTCCGGAGTGTTCGCCAAGTGGTTCTGGCGTAGCCGGCAGGTGATATTGCATGGCCGGGAATGGTTCCTGCGAGTCGAGCCGGTGGTTCCGCCATGTCCGGCAGGTGGTTCCGGCATGCCCCGCAGGTGATTCCGGAGTGTCCAGCATGTGGTTCTGGCACCTCTGAGAGGTGGTTCCGGCGTGACCGGCAGGTGATACCGGAGTTTCCGGCATGTGGTTCTGGCACCTCTGAGAGGTGGTTCCGGCATGCCCGACATGTGATTCCGGAGTGTTCGCCAAGTGGTTCTGGCGTAGCCGGCAGGTCATTTTGCATGTCCAGCGGTGGTTCCGGAGAGTCGAGCCGGTGGTTCTGGCATGTCCGGCAGATGATTCCGGAGTGTCCACCAAGTGGTTCTTGTATACCTGGCAGGTGATTTTGGCGTGTCAGGAAGTTGGTTCCGGCTGGTTGTACAGGTGGATCAGGCGTGCTAGCCAGGGGGTTCAGGCGGGTCTGGCAGGTGTTTTCGGTCTGTTCGGGGAGTGGTTCCGGCATCTCAGGCTCATCGTTCTGGCACGTCTGAGAGGTGGTTCCGGCCGTCCCGACAGGTGTTTCCATGGTGTCACCCAAGTGGTTCTGGCATAACTGGAAGGTGATGTTGGCGTGACCGGCAGGTGGTTCCAGCAAGCCCGGCAGGTGATTCCGAAGAGTTCACCAAATGGTTGTGGCGTAGCCGGCAGGTGATTTTGGCGTGCCCAGCAGGTGGTTTTGGCGAGTCGAGCAGGTGGTTCTGGCGTGCTCGGCAGGTGCTTCCGGTGTCATTGGCATGTGGTTCCGGCATGTCTGAGAGGTGGTTCCGGCATTCCTGTCAGGTGGTTCCGGAGTGTCTGACGAGTGCTCTGGAGCCAGGCCGGCAGGTGATTCCGAAGTGTTCACCAAATGGTTGTGGCGTAGCCGGCAGGTGATTTTGGCGTGTCCAGCAGGTGGTTTCGGCAAGTTGAGCAGGTGGATCAGGCGTGCTCGCCAGGGGGTTCAGGCGCGTCTGGCAGGTGGTTTCGGTCTGTTCGGGGAGTGGTTCCGGGATCTCAGGCACATGGTTCTGGCATGTCTGAGAGGTGTTTCCGGCCGGCCGGAGAGGTGTTTCCGGAGTGTCCGCCAAGTGGTTCTGGCGTAGCTGAAAGTTGATGTTGGCGTGACCGGCAGGTGGTTCCAGCCAGCCCAGCAGGTGATTCCGGAGTGTCTGCCGTGTGGTTCTGGCGTAGCTGGCAGGTGATTTTGGCGTGTCCTGCATGTGGTTCCGGCGAGCTCAGCAGGTGGTACCAGCATGTCCAGAACATGGTTCTGGCACGTCTGAGAGATGGTTCCGTCATGCCCGGCAGCTGATTCCGGAGTGTCCGGCATGTGGTTCTGGCACCTCTGAGAGGTGGCTCCGGCATGCCCGGCAGGTGATTCCGGAGTGTCCGGCATGTGGTTCTGGCACCTCTGAGAGGTGGTTCCGGCATGCCCGGCAGGTGGTTCCGGAGTGTCTGCCGAGTGGTTCTGGCGTAGCCGGCAGGGGATTTTGGCGTGTCCAGCAGGTGGTTTTGGCGAGTCGAGCAGGTGGTTCTGGCATGCTCGGCAGGTGCTTCCGGTGTCATTGGCATGTGATTCCGGCATATCTGAGAGGTGGTTCCGCCATGCCCGGCAGGTGATTCCGGAGTGTTCGCCAAGTGGTTCTGGCATAGCCGGCAGGTGATTTTGCATGTCCGGCAATGGTTCCGGCGAGTCGAGCCGGTGGTTCCGGCATGCCCGGCAGGTGATTCCGGAGTGTCCGGCATGTGGTTCTGGCACCTCTGAGAGTTGGTTCTGGCATGCCCGGCAGGTGATACCGGAGTGTCAAGCATTTGGTTCTGGCACCTCTGAGAGGTGGTTCCGGCATGCCCGAAAGGTGATTCCGGAGTGTCCGCCACGTGGTTCTGGAGTACCCGGCAGGTGATTTTGGCGTGTCTGGCAGGTGTTTCTTGCAAGTCGAGCATGTGGCTCAGGCATGATCAGCAGGTGCTTCCGGCCTGTCCGGCACGTGGTTCTGGTGTGTCTGAGAGCTGGTTCTGGCATGTCCGGCAGATGATTCCGGAGTGTCCACCAAGTGGTTGTTGCATACTCGGCAGGTGATTTTAGCGTGTCAGGTAGGTGGTTCCGGCGAGTCGAGTAGGTGGTTCCCGCGTGCTCGGCAGGTGGTTCAGGCGTGTCTGGCCGGTGGTTTCGTTCTGTTCGGGGTGTGGTTCCGGCATCTCAGGCACATGGTTCTGGCACGTCTGATAGGTGGTTCCGGCCGGCCCGACAGGTGTTTCCATGGTGTCCCCCAAGTAGTTCTGGCATAGTTGGCAGGTGATATTGGCGTGACCGGCAGGTGGTTCCAGCCAGCCCGGCAGGTGATTCTGGAGTGTCTGCCGCGTGGTTCTGGCGTAGCCGGCAGGTGATTTTAGCGTGTCCAGCAGGTGGTTCCGGCGAGCTCGGCAGGTGGTACCGGCGCGTCCGGAACATGGTTCTGGCACGTCTGAGAGATGGTTCCGGCATGCCCGGCAGGTGTTTCCGGAGTGTCCGCCAAGTGGTTCTGGCGTAGCTGAAAGGTGATGTTGGCGTGACCGGCAGGTGGTTCCAGCCAGCCCGACAGGTGATTCCGGAGCATCCGCCAAGTGTTTCTGGCGTACCCGGCAGGTGATTTTGGCATGTCCGACAGGTGTTTCTTGCGAGTCGAGCAGGTGGCTCAGGCATGCTCAGCTGGTGCTTCCGGCGTCTCTGGCACGTGGTTCTGGTGTGTCTGAGAGCTGGTTCTGGCATGTCCGGCAGATGATTCCGGAGTGTCCACCAAGTGATTCTGGTATACCTGGCTTGTGATTTTGGCGTGTCAGGGAGGTGGTTCCGGCTAATTGAGCAGGTGAATCAGGCGTGCTCGCCAGGGGGTTCAGGCGGGTCTGGCAGGTGGTTTCGGTCTGTTCGGGGAGTGGTTCCGGCATCTCAGGCACATGGTTCTGGCACGTCTGAGAGGTGGTTCCGGCGGGCCCGGCAGGTGATTCCTGAGTGTCTGCCGAGTGGTTCTGGAGTAGCCGGCAGGTGATTTTGGCGTGTCCATCAGGTGGTTCTGGCGAGCTCGGCATGTGGTACCGGCGTGTCCGGAACATGGTTCTGGCACGTCTGAGAGATGGTTCCGGCATGCCCGGCAGGTGACTCCGGAGTGCCCGGCATGTGGTTCTGGCACCTCTGAGAGGTGGTTCCGGCATGTCCGGCAGGTGGTTACGGAGTGTCTGCCGAGTAGTTCTGGACTAGCCGGCAGGTGATTCTGGCGTATCCAGCAGGTGGTTCTGGGGAGTGGATCGGGTGGTTCCGGCATACTCGGCAGGTGGTACCGGCGTGTCTGGAACATGGTTCTGGCAAGTCTGAGTGGTGGTTCCGGCATGCCCGACAGGTGATTCCGGAGTGTTCGCCAAGTGGTTCTGGCGTAGCCGGCAGGTCATTTTGCATGTCCGGCGGTGGTTCCGGCGACTCGATCCGGTGGTTCCAGCGTGTCCAGCAGGTCGTTCCGGTCTGTCTGGCAGGTGGTTCTGGCGTGTCCGGCACGAGGTTCTGGCACGTCTGAGAGTTGGTTCCGGCATGCCCGACAGGTGATTCCGGAGTGCCCGGCATGTGGTTCTGGCACCTCTGAGAGGTGATTCCGGCCGGCCAGATAGGTGTTTCCATGGTGTCCGCCAAGTGGTTCTGGCATAGCTGGCAGGTGATGTTGGCATGACCGGCAGGTGGTTCCAGCCAGCCCCGCAGGTGATTCCGGAGTGTCTGCCGAGTGGTTCTGGCGTAGCCGGCAGATGATTTTGGGGTGTCCAGCAAGTGGTTCCAGCGAGCTCGGCATGTGGTACCGGCGCGTCCGGAACATGGTTCTGGCACGTCTGAGAGATTGTTCCGGCATGCCCGGCAGGTGATTCCGGAGTGTCCGGCATGTGGTTCTGGCACCTCTGAGAGGTGGTTCCGGCACGCCCGGCAGGTGATTCCGGAGTGTCCGCCATGTGGTTCTGGCACCTCTGAGAGGTGGTTCCGGCATGCCCGGCAGTTGGTTCCGAGGTGTCTGCCGAGTGGTTCTGGCGTAGCCGGCAGGTGATTCTGGCGTGTCCAGCAGGTAGTTCTGGGGAGTGGATCGGGTGGTTCCGGCATACTCGGCAGGTGGTACCGTCGTGTCCGGAAAATGGTTCTGGTAAGTCTGAGAGGCGGTTCCGGCATGCCCGACAGGTGATTCCGGAGTGTTCGCCAAGTGGTTCTGGCGTAGCCGGCAGGTCATTTTGCATGTCCGGCGGTGGTTCCGGCTAGTCGAGCCGGTGGTTCCGGCGTGTCCGGCAAGTGGTTCTGGCGTGACCGGCACGAGGTTCTGGCACGTCTGAGAGGTCGTTCCGGCATGCCCGCCAGGTGATTCTGGAGTGTCCGCCACGTGGTTCTGGCGTACCCGGCAGGTGATTTTGGCGTGTCTGGAAGGTGTTTCTTGCAAGTCGAGCATTTGTCTCAGTCATGCTCAGCAGGTGCTTCCGGCGTGTCTGGCACGTGGTTCTGGTGTGTCTGAGAGCTGGTTCTGGCATGTCCGTCAGATGATTCCGGAGTGTCCACCAAGTGGTTGTGGCATACCCGGCAGGTGATTTTAGCGTGTCAGGTAGGTGGTTCCAGCGAGTCGAGTAGTTGGTTGCGGCGTGCTCGGCAGGTGGTGCAGGCGGGTCTGGCAGGTGGTTTCTGTCTGTTCGGGGTGTGGTTCCGGCATCTCAGGCACATGGTCCTGGCACGTCTGATAGGTGGTTCCGGCCGGCCCGACAGGTGTTTCCATGGTGTCCGCCAAGTGGTTGTGGCATAGCTGGCAGGTGATGTTGGCGTGACCGGCAGGTGGTTCCAGCCAGCCCGGCAGGTGATTCCGGAGTGTCTGCCGAGTGGTTCTGGCGTAGCCGGCAGGTGATTTTGGCATGTCCAGCGGGTGGTTTTGGCGAGTCGAGCAGGTGGTTCTGGCGTGCTCGGCAGGTTCTTCCGGTGTCATTGGCATGTGGTTCCGGCATTTCTGAGAGGTGGTTCCGCCATACCCGGCAGGTGATTCCGGTTTGTTCCCCAAGTGGTTCTGGCGTAGCCGGTAGGTGATTTTGCATGTCCAGCAATGGTTCCGGCGAGTCGAGCCGGTGGTTCCGGCATTTCCAGCAGGTGGTTCCGGCATGCCCGGCAGGTGATTCCGGAGTGTCCGGCATGTGGTTCTGGCACCTCTGAGAGGTGGTTCCGGCATGCCCTGCAGGTGATACCGGAGTGTCCGGCATGTGGTTCTGGCACCTCTGAGAGGTGGTTCCGGAATGCCTGGCATGTGATTCCGGAGTGTCTGCCGTGTGGTTCTAGCGTAGCCGGCAGGTGATTTTGGCGTGTCCAGAAGGTGGTTCCGGCATACTCGGCAGGTGGTACCGGCGTGTCCAGAACATGGTTCTGGCAAGTCTGAGAGGTGGTTCCGGCACGCCCGACAGGTGATTCCGGAGCTTCCGCCAAGTGTTTCTGGCATACCCGGCAGGTGATTTTGGCATGTCCGACAGGTGTATCTTGCGAGTCGAGCAGGTGGCTCAGGCATGCTCAGCTGGTGCTTCCAGCTCCTCTGGCACGTGGTTCTGGTGTGTCTGAGAGCTGGTTCCGGCATGCCCGGCATGTGATTCCGGAGTGTCCGGCATGTGGTTCTGGTATACCTGGCAGGTGATTTTGGCGTGTCAGTATGTTGGTTCCGGATAGTTGAGCAGGTGGATCAGGCGTGCTCACCAGGGGGTTCAGGAGGGTCTGGCAGGTTGTTTCGGTCTGTTCGGGGAGTGGTTCCGGCATCTCGGGCTCATGGTTCTGGCACGTCTGAGAGGTGGTTCCGGCCGGCCCGACAGGTGTTTCCATGGTGTCCCCCAAGTGGTTCTGGCATAGCTGGCAGGTGATGTTGTCGTGACCGGCAGGTGGTTCCAGCCAGCCCGGCAGGTGATTCCGAAGTGTTCACCAAATGGTTGTGGCGTAGCGGGACGGTGATTTTGGGGTGTCCATCAGGTGGTTTTGGCGAGTCGAGCAGGTGGTTCTGGCGTGCTCGGCAGGTGCTTCCGGTGTCATTGGCATGTGGTTCCGGCATGTCTGAGAGGTGGTTCCGCCATGCCCGGCAGGTGATTCCGGAGTGTTCGCCAAGTGGTTCTGGCGTAGCCG
>NW_027227522.1:0-24354 GCF_037783145.1 Equus przewalskii | reverse complement strand
CGCCAGGTGGTTCTGGCGTACCCGGCAGGTGATTTTGGCGTGTCCGGCAGGTGTTTCTGGCGAGTCGAGCAGGTGGCTCCGGCATGCTCGGCAGGTGCTTCCGGCGTCTCCGGCACGTGGTTCTGGTGTGTCTGAGAGCTGGTTCCGGCATGTCCGGCAGATGATTCCGGAGTGTCCGCCAAGTGGTTCTGGCATACCCGGCTGGTGATTTGGGCATGTCAGGTAGGTGGCTCCGGCGTGCTCGGCAGGTTGTTCAGACGGGTCTGGCAGGTGTTTTCCGTCTGTTCGGGGTGTGGTTCCAGCATCTCATGCACATGGTTCTGGCACGTCTGAGATGTGGTTCCGGCCGGCCCGACAGGTGTTTCCACAGTGTCCGCCAAGTGGTACTGGCGTAGTTGGCAGGTGATTTTGGCATGACCGGCAGGTGGTTCCAGCAAGCCCGGCAGGTGATTCCGAAGTGTTCCCCAACTGGTTGTGGCGTAGCCGGCAGGTGATTTTTGCGTGTCCGGCAGGTGGTTCTGGCGAGTCGAGCAGGTGGTTCCGGCGTGCTCGGCAGGTGCTTCCGGGGTCATTGGCACGTGGTTCTGGCATATCTGAGAGGTGGTTCCGGCATGCCCGGCAGGTGATTCCGGAGTGTTCGCCAAGTGTTTCCGGCGTAGCCGGCAGGTGATTTTGCATGTCCAGCGGTCGTTCCGGCGGGTCGAGCCGGTGGTTCCGGCGTGTCCGGCAGGTGGTTCCGGTCTGTCCGGCAGGTGGTTCTGTGGTGTCCGGCACGAGGTTCAGTCTGAGAGGCTGTGCCGGCATGCCCCTCACGTGATTCCGGCTTGTCCCCGAAGTGGTGCTGGTGTAGCGGGCAGGTGATTTTGGCGTGTCCGGCAGGTGGTTCAGGCGAGTTGAGCAGGTGGTTGCGACGTGCTCGGCAGGTGCTTCCGGCGTCTCCGGCACGTGTTTCTGGCACATCTGACTGGTGGTTCCGGCATGCCCAAGAGTTGATTCCGGTCTGTCCGGTAGGTGGTTCCGGCGTGCACGGCACGTGGTTCTGGTACGTGTCAGAGGTGGTTGCGTATGCCCAACAGGTGATTCCGGACTGTCCGCCACGTGCTTCTGGCACGTCTGAGAGGTGGTTCCAACATGCCCGGCAGGTCATTTCGGAGAGTCGTCCAAGTGGTTCTGGCGTAGCCCGCAGGTGATTTTGGCGTGTCCGGCAGGTGGTTCCGCCGTGCTCGGCAGGTGGTTCAGGCATGGCCGTCACGTGGTTCCAGTCTGTCCAGGACGTGTTTCCAGCTTCTCCGGCAGGTGGTTCTGGTACGTCTGAGAGGTGGTTCCGCCATGGCTGGCAGGTGATCCCGGACTGTCCCCCAGGTGGTTCTGGCATAGCCAGCAGTTGATATTGGGCTGTCCGGCAGGTGGTTCCAGCGAGTCGAACAGGTGGCTCCGGCATGCTCGGCAGGTGGTTCCGGTCTGTCCGGTAGGTGTTTCCGGCGTGTCTGGCACGTGCTTCCGGCACGTCTGAGAGGTGGTTCCGGCATGCGTAGCAGGTGATTCCGTAGTGTCCGCCAGATGGTTCTGGCATACCCGGCAGGTGATTTTCGCGTGTCCGGCAGGTGTTTCTGGCGAGTCGAGCAGGTGGCTCCGGCATGCTCGGCATGTCCTTCCGGCGTCTCCGGCACTTGGTTCTGGTGTGTCTGAGAGCTGGTTCCGGCATGTCCGGCAGATGATCCCGGAGTGTCCGCCAAGTGGTTCTGGCATACCCAGCAGGTGATTTTGGCGTGTCAGGGAGGTGGTACCGGTGAGTCGAGCAGGTGGTTCCGGCGTGCTCAGCAGGTGGTTCAGGCGGTTCTGGCAGGTGGTATCCGTCTGTTCGGGGTGTGGTTCCAGCATCTCATGAACACGTTTCTGGCACGTCTGAGATGTGGTTCCAGCCGGCCCGACAGGTGTTTCCGCAGTGTCCGCCACGCGGTTCTGGCGTAGTTGGCAGGTGATTTTGGCATGACTGGCAGGTGGTTCCAGCAAGCCTGGCAGGTGATTCCAAAGTGTTCACCAACTGGTTGTGGCGTAGCCGGCAGGTGATTTTTGCGTGATCGGCAGGTGGTTCTGGCGAGTCGAGCAGGTGGTTCCGGCGTGCTCGGCTGGTGCTTCCGGGGTCATTGGCACGGGGTTCTGGCATGTCTGAGAGGTGGTTCCTGCATGCCCGGCAAGTCATTCCGGAGTGTTCGCCAAGTGGTTCTGGCATAGTCGGCAGGTGATTTTGGCATGTCCGGCAGGTGGTTCAGGCGAGTTGAGCAGGTGGTTCCAACGTGCTTGGCAGGTGCTTCCGGCGTCTCCGGCACGTGTTTCTGGCACATCTGACAGGTGGTTCCGGCATGCCCGAAAGGTGATTCCGGTCTGTCCGGTAGGTGGTTCCAGCCTGCACGGCATGTGGTTCTGGTACGTCTCAGAGGTGGTTGCGCATGCCCAACAGGTGATTCCGGACTGTCCGCCACATGGTTCTGGCACGTCTGAGAGGTGGTTCCAGCATGCCCGGCAGGTCATCCCAGAGAGTCCTCCAAGTGGTTCTGGCATAACACGCAGGTGATTTTGGCGTGTCTGGCAGGTTGTTCCGTTGTGCTTGGCAGGTGGTTCAGGACTGGCCGGCAGGTGGTTCCAGACTGTCCAGGACGTGTTTCCAGCTTCTCCGGCAGGTGGCTCTGGTACGTCTGAGAGGTGGTTCCGCCATGGCTGGCAGGTGATTCCGGACCGTCCCCCAGGTGGTTCTGGCATAGCCAGCAGTTGATATTGGCCTGTCCGGCAGGTGGTTCCAGCGAGTCGAACAGGTGGCTCCGGCGTGCTCGGCAGGTGGTTCCGGTCTGTCCGGTAGGTGATTCCGGCGTGTCCGGCACGTGCTTCCGGCACGTCTGAGAGGTGGTTCCGGCATGCGCGACAGGTGATTTCGGATTGTCCGCCAGGTGGTTCTGGCGTACCCGGCAGGTGATTTTGGCGTGTCCGGCAGGTGTCTCTGGCGAGTCGAGCAGGTGGCTCCGGCATGCTCGGCAGGTGCTTCCGGCGTCTCCGGCACGTGGTTCTGGTGTGTCTGAGAGCTGGTTCCGGCATGTCCGGCAGATGATTCCGGAGTGTCCGCCAAGTGGTTCTGGCATCCCCGTCTGGTGATTTGGGCATGTCAGGTAGGTGGCTCCGGCGTGCTCGGCAGGTTGTTCAGACGGGTCTGGCAGGTGTTTTCCGTCTGTTCGGGGTGTGGTTCCAGCATCTCATGCACATGGTTCTGGCACGTCTGAGATGTGGTTCCGGCCGGCCCGACAGGTGTTTCCACAGTGTCCGCCAAGTGGTACTGGCGTAGTTGGCAGGTGATTTTGGCATGACCGGCAGGTGGTTCCAGCAAGCCCGGCAGGTGATTCCGAAGTGTTCCCCAACTGGTTGTGGCGTAGCCGGCAGGTGATTTTTGCGTGTCCGGCAGGTGGTTCTGGCGAGTCGAGCAGGTGGTTCCGGCGTGCTCGGCAGGTGCTTCCGGGGTCATTGGCACGTGGTTCTGGCATATCTGAGAGGTGGTTCCGGCATGCCCGGCAGGTGATTCCGGAGTGTTCGCCAAGTGTTTCCGGCGTAGCCGGCAGGTGATTTTGCATGTCCAGCGGTCGATCCGGCGGGTCGAGCCGGTGGTTCCGGCGTGTCCGGCAGGTGGTTCCGGTCTGTCCGGCAGGTGGTTCTGTGGTGTCCGGCACGAGGTTCAGTCTGAGAGGCTGTGCCGGCATGCCCCTCACGTGATTCCGGCTTGTCCCCGAAGTGGTGCTGGTGTAGCGGGCAGGTGATTTTGGCGTGTCCGGCAGGTGGTTCAGGCGAGTTGAGCAGGTGGTTGCGACGTGCTCGGCAGGTGCTTCCGGCGTCTCCGGCACGTGTTTCTGGCACATCTGACTGGTGGTTCCGGCATGCCCAAGAGTTGATTCCGGTCTGTCCGGTAGGTGGTTCCGGCGTGCACGGCACGTGGTTCTGGTACGTGTCAGAGGTGGTTGCGAATGCCCAACAGGTGATTCCGGACTGTCCGCCACGTGCTTCTGGCACGTCTGAGAGGTGGTTCCAACATGCCCGGCAGGTCATTTCGGAGAGTCGTCCAAGTGGTTCTGGCGTAGCCCGCAGGTGATTTTGGCGTGTCCGGCAGGTGGTTCCGCCGTGCTCGGCAGGTGGTTCAGGCATGGCCGTCACGTGGTTCCAGTCTGTCCAGGACGTGTTTCCAGCTTCTCCGGCAGGTGGTTCTGGTACGTCTGAGAGGTGGTTCCGCCATGGCTGGCAGGTGATCCCGGACTGTCCCCCAGGTGGTTCTGGCATAGCCAGCAGTTGATATTGGGCTGTCCGGCAGGTGGTTCCAGCGAGTCGAACAGGTGGCTCCGGCATGCTCGGCAGGTGGTTCCGGTCTGTCCGGTAGGTGTTTCCGGCGTGTCTGGCACGTGCTTCCGGCACGTCTGAGAGGTGGTTCCGGCATGCGTAGCAGGTGATTCCGTAGTGTCCGCCAGATGGTTCTGGCATACCCGGCAGGTGATTTTGGCGTGTCCGGCAGGTGTTTCTGGCGAGTCGAGCAGGTGGCTCCGGCATGCTCGGCATGTCCTTCCGGCGTCTCCGGCACTTGGTTCTGGTGTGTCTGAGAGCTGGTTCCGGCATGTCCGGCAGATGATTCCGGAGTGTCCGCCAAGTGGTTCTGGCATACCCAGCAGGTGATTTTGGCGTGTCAGGGAGGTGGTACCGGTGAGTCGAGCAGGTGGTTCCGGCGTGCTCAGCAGGTGGCTCAGGCGGTTCTGGCAGGTGGTATCCGTCTGTTCGGGGTGTGGTTCCAGCATCTCATGAACACGTTTCTGGCACGTCTGAGATGTGGTTCCAGCCGGCCCGACAGGTGTTTCCGCAGTGTCCGCCAAGCGGTTCTGGCGTAGTTGGCAGGTGATTTTGGCATGACAGGCAGGTGGTTCCAGCAAGCCTGGCAGGTGATTCCAAAGTGTTCACCAACTGGTTGTGGCGTAGCCGGCAGGTGATTTTTGCGTGATCGGCAGGTGGTTCTGGCGAGTCGAGCAGGTGGTTCCGGCGTGCTCGGCTGGTGCTTCCGGGGTCATTGGCACGGGGTTCTGGCATGTCTGAGAGGTGGTTCCTGCATGCCCGGCAAGTGATTCCGGAGTGTTCGCCAAGTGGTTCTGGCATAGTCGGCAGGTGATTTTGGCATGTCCGGCAGGTGGTTCAGGCGAGTTGAGCAGGTGGTTCCAACGTGCTTGGCAGGTGCTTCCGGCGTCTCCGGCACGTGTTTCTGGCACATCTGACAGGTGGTTCCGGCATGCCCGAAAGGTGATTCCGGTCTGTCCGGTAGGTGGTTGCAGCCTGCACGGCATGTGGTTCTGGTACGTCTCAGAGGTGGTTGCGCATGCCCAACAGGTGATTCCGGACTGTCCGCCACATGGTTCTGGCACGTCTGAGAGGTGGTTCCAGCATGCCCGGCAGGTCATCCCAGAGAGTCCTCCAAGTGGTTCTGGCATAACACGCAGGTGATTTTGGCGTGTCTGGCAGGTTGTTCCGTTGTGCTTGGCAGGTGGTTCAGGCTTGGCCGGCAGGTGGTTCCAGACTGTCCAGGACGTGTTTCCAGCTTCTCCGGCAGGTGGTTCTGGTACGTCTGAGAGGTGGTTCCGCCATGGCTGGCAGGTGATTCCGGACCGTCCCCCAGGTGGTTCTGGCATAGCCAGCAGTTGATATTGGCCTGTCCGGCAGGTGGTTCCAGCGAGTCGAACAGGTGGCTCCGCCGTGCTCGGCAGGTGGTTCCGGTCTGTCCGGTAGGTGATTCCGGCGTGTCCGGCACGTGCTTCCGGCACGTCTGAGAGGTGGTTCCGGCATGCGCGACAGGTGGTTTCGGAGTGTCCGCCAGGTGGTTCTGGCGTACCCGGCAGTTGATTTTGGCCTGTCCGGCAGGTGGTTCCAGCGAGTCGAACAGGTGGCTCCGGCATGCTCGGCAGGTGGTTCCGGTCTGTCCGGTAGGTGTTTCCGGCATGTCCGGCACGTGCTTCCGGCACGTCTGAGATGTGGTTCGGCATACCCGGCAGGTGATTTTGGCGTGTCCGGAAGGTGTTTCTGGCGAGTCGAGCAGGTGGCTCCGGCATGCTCGGCAGGTGCTTCCGGCGTCTCCGGCACGTGGTTCTGGTGTGTCTGAGAGCTGGTTCCGGCATGTCCGGCAGATGATTCCGGAGTGCCCGCCAAGTGGTTCTGGCATTCCCAGCTGGTGATTTGGGCATGTCAGGTAGGTCGTTCCGGCGGGTCGAGGCAGTGGTTCCGGCGTGTCCGGCAGGTGGTTCCGGTCTGTCCGGCAGGTGGTTCTGTGGTGTCCTGCACGAGGTTCAGTCTGAGAGGCTGTGCCGGCATGCCCCTCACGTGATTCCGGCTTGTCCCCGAAGTGGTGCTGGTGTAGCGGGCAGGTGATTTTGGCGTGTCCGGCAGGTGGTTCAGGCGAGTTGAGCAGGTGGTTGCGATGTGCTCGGCAGGTGCTTCCGGCGTCTCCGGCACGTGTTTCTGGCACATCTGACTGGTGGTTCCGGCATGCCCAAAAGTTGATTCCGGTCTGTCCGGTAGGTGGTTCCGGCGTGCACGGCACGTGGTTCTGGTACGTGTCAGAGGTGGTTGCGTATGCCCAACAGGTGATTCCGGACTGTCCGCCACATGCTTCTGGCACGTCTGAGAGGTGGTTCCAACATGCCCAGCAGGTCATTTCGGAGAGTCGTCCAAGTGGTTCTGGAGTAGCCCGCAGGTGATTTTGGCGTGTCTGGCAGGTTGTTCCGTTGTGCTTGGCAGGTGGTTCAGGCTTGGCCGGCAGGTGGTTCCAGACTGTCCAGGACGTGTTTCCAGCTTCTCCGGCAGGTGGTTCTGGTAGGTCTGAGAGGGTGTTCCGCCATGGCTGGCAGGTGATTCCGGACCGTCCCCCAGGTGGTTCTGGCATAGCCAGCAGTTGATATTGCCCTGTCCGGCAGGTGGTTCCAGCGAGTCGAACAGGTGGCTCCGGCGTGCTCGGCAGGTGGTTCCGGTCTGTCCGGTAGGTGATTCCGGCGTGTCCGGCACGTGCTTCCGGCACGTCTGAGAGGTGGTTCGGGCATGCGCGACAGCTGATTTCGGAGTGTCCGCCAGGTGGTTCTGGCGTACCTGGCAGGTGATTTTGGCGTGTCCAGCAGGTGTTTCTGGCGAGTCGAGCAGGTGGTTCCGGCATGCCCGGCAGGTGATTCCGGAGTGTTCGCCAAGTGTTTCCGGCGTAGCCGGCAGGTGATTTTGCACGTCCAGCGGTCGTTCCGGAGGGTCGAGCCGGTGGTTCCGGCGTGTCCGGCAGGTGGTTCCGGTCTGTCCGGCAGGTGGTTCTGTGGTGTCCGGCACGAGGTTCAGTCTGAGAGGCTGTGCCGGCATGCCCCTCACGTGATTCCGGCTTGTCCCCGAGTGGTGCTGGTGTAGCGGGCAGGTGATTTTGGCGTGTCCGGCAGGTGTTTCTGGCGAGTCGAGCAGGTGGCTCCGGCATGCTCGGCAGGTGCTTCCGGCGTCTCCGGCACGTGGTTCTGGTGTGTCTGAGAGCTGGTTCCGGCATGTCCTGCAGATGATTCCGGAGTGTCCGCCAAGTGGTTCTGGCATACCCGGCTGGTGATTTGGGCATGTCAGGTAAGTGGTTCCGGCGAGTCGAGCAGGTGGCTCCAGCGTGCTCGGCAGGTTGTTCAGACGGGTCTGGCAGGTGTTTTCCGTCTGTTCGGGGTGTGGTTCCAGCATCTCATGCACATGGTTCTGGCACGTCTGTGATGTGGTTCCGGCCGGCCCGACAGGTGTTTCCACAGTGTCCGCCAAGTGGTACTGGCGTAGTTGGCAGGTGATTTTGGCATGACCGGCAGGTGGTTCCAGCAAGCCCGGCAGGTGATTCCGAAGTGTTCCCCAACTGGTTGTGGCGTAGCCGGCAGGTGATTTCTGCGTGTCCGGCAGGTGGTTCTGGCGAGTCGAGCAGGTGGTTCCGGCGTGCTCGGCAGGTGCTTCCGGGGTCATTGTCACGTGGTTCTGGCATATCTGAGAGGTGGTTCCGGCATGCCCGGCAGGTGATTCCGGAGTGTTCGCCAAGTGTTTCCGGCGTAGCCGGCAGGTGATTTTGCATGTCCAGCGGTCGTTCCGGCGGGTCGAGGCAGTGGTTCCGGCGTGTCCGGCAGGTGGTTCCGGTCTGTCCGGCAGGTGGTTCTGTGGTGTCCGGCACGAGGTTCAGTCTGAGAGGCTGTGCCGGCATGCCCCTCACGTGATTCCGGCTTGTCCCCGAAGTGGTGCTGGTGTAGCGGGCAGGTGATTTTGGCGTGTCCGGCAGGTGGTTCAGGAGAGTCGAGCAGGTGGTTCCGGCGTGCTGAGCAGGTGGTTCAGGTGGTTCTGGCAGGTGGTATCCGTCTGTTCGGGGTGTGGTTCCAGCATCTCATGAACACGTTTCTGGCACGTCTGAGATGTGGTTCCAGCCGGCCCGACAGGTGTTTCCGCAGTGTCCGCCAAGCGGTTCTGGCGTAGTTGGCAGCTGATTTTGGCATGACCGGCAGGTGGTTCCAGCAAGCCTGGCAGGTGATTCCAAAGTGTTCACCAACTGGTTGTGGCGTAGCCGGCAGGTGATTTTTGCGTGATCGGCAGGTGGTTCTGGCGAGTCGAGCAGGTGGTTCCGGCGTGCTCGGCTGGTGCTTCCGGGGTCATTGTCACGGGGTTCTGGCATGTCTGAGAGGTGGTTCCTGCATGCCCAGCAAGTGATTCCGGAGTGTTCGCCAAGTGGTTCTGGCATAGTCGGCAGGTGATTTTGGCATGTCCGGCAGGTGGTTCAGGCGAGTTGAGCAGGTGGTTGCAACGTGCTTGGCAGGTGCTTCCGGCGTCTCCGGCACGTGTTTCTGGCACATCTGACAGGTGGTTCCGGCATGCCCGAAAGGTGATTCCGGTCTGTCCGGTAGGTGGTTCCAGCCTGCACGGCATGTGGTTCTGGTACGTCTCAGAGGTGGTTGCGCATGCCCAACAGGTGATTCCGGACTGTCCGCCACATGGTTCTGGCACGTCTGAGAGGTGGTTCCGGCATGCCCGGCAGGTCATTTCGGAGAGTCCTCCAAGTGGTTCTGGCATAACACGCAGGTGATTTGGGCGTGTCTGGCAGGTTGTTCCGTTGTGCTTGGCAGGTGGTTCAGGACTGGCCGGCATGTGGTTCCAGACTGTCCAGGACGTGTTTCCAGCTTCTCCGGCAGGTGGTTCTGGTACGTCTGAGAGGTGGTTCCGCCATGGCTGGCAGGTGATTCCGGACCGTCCCCCAGGTGGTTCTGGCATAGCCAGCAGTTGATATTGGCCTGTCCGGCAGGTGGTTCCAGCGAGTCGAACAGGTGGCTCCGGCGTGCTCGGCAGGTGGTTCCGGTCTGTCCGGTAGGTGATTCCGGCGTGTCCTGCACGTGCTTCCGGCACGTCTGAGAGGTGGTTCCGGCATGCGCGACAGGTGGTTTCGGAGTGTCCGCCAGGTGGTTCTGGCGTACCCGGCAGGTGATTTTGGCGTGTCCGGCAGGTGTTTCTGGCGAGTCGAGCAGGTGGCTCCGGCATGCTCGGCAGGTGCTTCCAGCGTCTCCGGCACGTGGTTCTGGTGTGTCTGAGAGCTGGTTCCGGCATGTCCGGCAGATGATTCCGGAGTGTCCGCCAAGTGGTTCTGGCATACCCGGCTGGTGATTTGGGCATGTCAGGTAGGTGGTTCCGGCGAGTCGAGCAGGTGGTTCCGGCGTGCTCGGCAGGTGCTTCCGGGGTCATTGGCACGTGGTTCTGGCATATCTGAGAGGTGGTTCCGGCATGCCCGGCAGGTGATTCCGGAGTGTTCGCCAAGTGTTTCCGGCGTAGCCGGCAGGTGATTTTGCATATCCAGCGGTCGTTCCGGCGGGTCGAGCCGGTGGTTCCGGCGTGTCCGGCAGGTGTATCCGGTCTGTCCGGCAGGTGGTTCTCTGGTGTCCGGCACGAGGTTCAGTCTGAGAGGCTGTGCCGGCATGCCCCTCACGTGATTCCGGCTTGTCCCCGAAGTGGTGCTGGTGTAGCGGGCAGGTGATTTTGGCGTGTCCGGCAGGTGGTTCAGGCGAGTTGAGCAGGTGGTTGCGACGTGCTCGGCAGGTGCTTCCGGCGTCTCCGGCACGTGTTTCTGGCACATCTGACTGGTGGTTCCGGCATGCCCAAAAGTTGATTCCGGTCTGTCCGGTAGGTGGTTCCGGCGTGCACGGCACGTGGTTCTGGTACGTGTCAGAGGTGGTTGCGTATGCCCAACAGGTGATTCCGGACTGTCCGCCACGTGCTTCTGGCACGTCTGAGAGGTGGTTCCAACATGCCCGGCAGGTCATTTCGGAGAGTCGTCCAAGTGGTTCTGGCGTAGCCCGCAGGTGATTTTGGCGTGTCCGGCAGGTGGTTCCGCCGTGCTCGGCAGGTGGTTCAGGCATGGCCGTCACGTGGTTCCAGTGTGTACAGGACGTGTTTCCAGCTTCTCCGGCAGGTGGTTCTGGTACATCTGAGAGGTGGTTCCGCCATGGCTGGCAGGTGATCCCGGACTGTCCCCCAGGTGGTTCTGGCATAGCCAGCAGTTGATATTGGCCTGTCCGGCAGGTGGTTCCAGCGAGTCGAACAGGTGGCTCCGGCGTTCTTGGCAGGTGGTTCCGGTCTGTCCGGTAGGTGTTTCCGGCGTGTCCGGCACGTGCTTCCGGCACGTCTGAGAGGTGGTTCTGGCATGCGCGGCAGGTGATTCCGTAGTGTCCGCAAGGTGGTTCTGGCATACCCGGCAGGTGATTTTGGCGTGTCCGGAAGGTGTTTCTGGCGAGTCGAGCAGGTGGCTCCGGCATTCTCGGCAGGTGCTTCCGGCGTCTCCGGCACTTGGTTCTGGTGTGTCTGAGAGCTGGTTCCGGCATGTCCGGCAGATGATTCCGGAGTGTCCGCCAAGTGGTTCTGGCATACCCAGCAGGTGATTTTGGCGTTTCAGGGAGGTGGTACCGGTGAGTAGAGCAGGTGGTTCCGGCGTGCTCAGCAGGTGGTTCAGGCGGTTCTGGCAGGTGGTATCCGTCTGTTCGGGGTGTGGTTCCAGCATCTCATGAACACGTTTCTGGCACGTCTGTGATGTGGTTCCAGCCGGCCCGACAGGTGTTTCCGCAGTGTCCGCCAAGCGGTTCTGGCGTAGTTGGCAGGTGATTTGGGCATGACTGGCAGGTGGTTCCAGCAAGCCTGGCAGTTGATTCCAAAGTGTTCACCAACTGGTTGTGGCGTAGCCGGCAGGTGATTTTTGCGTGATCGGCAGGTGGTTCTGGCGAGTCGAGCAGGTGGTTCCGGCGTGCTCGGCTGGTGCTTCCGGGGTCATTGGCACGGGGTTCTGGCATGTCTGAGAGGTGGTTCCTGCATGCCCGGCAAGTGATTCCGGAGTGTTCGCCAAGTGGTTCTGGCATAGTCGGCAGGTGATTTTGGCATGTCTGGCAGGTGGTTCAGGCGAGTTGAGCAGGTGGTTCTAACGTGCTTGGCAGGTGCTTCCGGCGTCTCCGGCAAGTGTTTCTGGCACATCTGACAGGTGGTTCCGGCATGCCCGAAAGCTGATTCCGGTCTGTCCGGTAGGTGGTTCCAGCCTGCACGGCATGTGGTTCTGGTACGTCTCAGAGGTGGTTGCGCATGCCCAACAGGTGATTCCGGACTGTCTGCCACATGGTTCTGACACGTCTGAGAGGTGGTTCCGGCATGCCCGGCAGGTCATCCCAGAGAGTCCTCCAAGTGGTTCTGGCATAACACGCAGGTGATTTTGGCGTGTCTGGCAGGTTGTTCCGTTGTGCTTGGCAGGTGGTTCAGGCTTGGCCGGCAGGTGGTTCCAGACTGTCCAGGACGTGTTTCCAGCTTCTCCGGCAGGTGGTTCTGGTAGGTGTGAGAGGTGGTTCCGCCATGGCTGGCAGGTGATTCCGGACCGTCCCCCAGGTGGTTCTGGCATAGCCAGCAGTTGATATTGGCCTGTCCGGCAGGTGGTTCCAGCGAGTCGAACAGGTGGCTCCGGCGTGCTCGGCAGGTGGTTCCGGTCTGTCCGGTAGGTGATTCCGGCGTGTCCGGCACGTGCTTCCGGCACGTCTGAGAGGTGGTTCGGGCATGCGCGACAGCTGATTTCGGAGTGTCCGCCAGGTGGTTCTGGCGTACCTGGCAGGTGATTTTGGCGTGTCCAGCAGGTGTTTCTGGCGAGTCGAGCAGGTGGTTCCGGCCTGCCCGGCAGGTGATTCCGGAGTGTTCGCCAAGTGTTTCCGGCGTAGCCGGCAGGTGATTTTGCATGTCCAGCGGTCGTTCCGGCGGGTCGAGCCGGTGGTTCCGGCGTGTCCGGCAGGTGGTTCCGGTCTGTCCGGCAGGTGGTTCTGTGGTGTCCGGCACGAGGTTCAGTCTGAGAGGCTGTGCCGGCATGCCCCTCACGTGATTCTGGCTTGTCCCCGAAGTGGTGCTGGTGTAGCGGGCAGGTGATTTTGGCGTATCCGGCAGGTGGTTCAGGCGAGTTGAGCAGGTGGTTGCGACGTGCTCAGCAGGTGCTTCCGGCGTCTCCGGCACGTGTTTCTGGCACATCTGACTGGTGGTTCCGGCATGCCCAAAAGTTGATTCCGGTCTGTCCGGTAGGTGGTTCCGGCGTGCACGGCACGTGGTTCTGGTACGTCTCAGAGGTGGTTGCGTATGCCCAACAGGTGATTCCGGACTGTCCGCCACGTGCTTCTGGCACGTCTGAGAGGTGGTTCCAACATGCCCGGCAGGTCATTTCGGAGAGTCGTCCAAGTGGTTCTGGCATAACACGCAGGTGATTTTGGCGTGTCTGGCAGGTTGTTCCGTTGTGCTTGGCAGGTGGTTCAGGCTTGGCCGGCAGGTGGTTCCAGACTGTCCAGGACGTGTTTCCAGCTTCTCCGGCAGGTGGTTCTGGTAGGTCTGAGAGGTGGTTCCGACATGGCTGGCAGGTGATTCCGGACCGTCCCCCAGGTGGTTCTGGCATAGCCAGCATTTGATACTGGCCTGTCCGGCAGGTGGTTCCAGCGAGTCGAACAGGTGGCTCCGGCGTGCTCGGCAGGTGGTTCCGGTCTGTCCGGTAGGTGATTCCGGCGTGTCCGGCACATGCTTCCGGCACGTCTGAGAGGTGGTTCCGGCATGCGCGACAGGTGGTTACGGAGTGTCCGCCAGGTGGTTCTGGCGTACCCGGCAGGTGATTTTGGCGTGTCCGGCAGGTGTTTCTGGCGAGTCGAGCAGGTGGCTCCGGCATGCTCGGCATGTCCTTCCGGCGTCTCCGGCACTTGGTTCTGGTGTGTCTGAGAGCTGGTTCCGGCATGTCCGGCAGATGATTCCGGAGTGTCCGCCAAGTGGTTCTGGCATACCCGGCTGGTGATTTGGGCATGTCAGGTAGGTGGTTCCGGCGAGTCGAGCAGGTGGCTCAGGCGTGCTCGGCAGGTTGTTCAGACGGGTCTGGCAGGTGTTTTCCGTCTGTTCGGGGTGTGGTTCCAGCATCTCATGCACATGGTTCTGGCACGTCTGAGATGTGGTTCCGGCCGGCCCGACAGGTGTTTCCACAGTGTCCGCCAAGTGGTACTGGCGTAGTTGGCAGGTGATTTTGGCATGACCGGCAGGTGGTTCCAGCAAGCCCGGCAGGTGATTCCGAAGTGTTCCCCAACTGGTTGTGGCGTAGCCGGCAGGTGATTTTTGCGTGTCCGGCAGGTGGTTCTGGCGAGTCGAGCAGGTGGTTCCGGCGTGCTCGGCAGGTGCTTCCGGGGTCATTGTCACGTGGTTCTGGCATATCTGAGAGGTGGTTCCGGCATGCCCGGCAGGTGATTCCGGAGTGTTCGCCAAGTGTTTCCGGCGTAGCCGGCAGGTGATTTTGCATGTCCAGCGGTCGTTCCGGCGGGTCGAGGCAGTGGTTCCGGCGTGTCCGGCAGGTGGTTCCGGTCTGTCCGGCAGGTGGTTCTGTGGTGTCCGGCACGAGGTTCAGTCTGAGAGGCTGTGCCGGCATGCCCCTCACGTGATTCCGGCTTGTCCCCGAAGTGGTGCTGGTGTAGCGGGCAGGTGATTTTGGCATGTCCGGCAGGTGGTTCAGGAGAGTCGAGCAGGTGGTTCCGGCGTGCTGAGCAGGTGGTTCAGGCGGTTCTGGCAGGTGGTATCCGTCTGTTCGGGGTGTGGTTCCAGCATCTCATGAACACGTTTCTGGCACGTCTGAGATGTGGTTCCAGCCGGCCCGACAGGTGTTTCCGCAGTGTCCGCCAAGCGGTTCTGGCGTAGTTGGCAGCTGATTTTGGCATGACCGGCAGGTGGTTCCAGCAAGCCTGGCAGGTGATTCCAAAGTGTTCACCAACTGGTTGTGGCGTAGCCGGCAGGTGATTTTTGCGTGATCGGCAGGTGGTTCTGGCGAGTCGAGCAGGTGGTTCCGGCGTGCTCGGCTGGTGCTTCCGGGGTCATTGGCACGGGGTTCTGGCATGTCTGAGAGGTGGTTCCTGCATGCCCGGCAAGTGATTCCGGAGTGTTCGCCAAGTGGTTCTGGCATAGTCGGCAGGTGATTTTGGCATGTCCGGCAGGTGGTTCAGGCGAGTTGAGCAGGTGGTTCCAACGTGCTTGGCAGGTGCTTCCGGCGTCTCCGGCACGTGTTTCTGGCACATCTGACAGGTGGTTCCGGCATGCCCGAAAGCTGATTCCGGTCTGTCCGGTAGGTGGTTCCAGCCTGCACGGCATGTGGTTCTGGTACGTCTCAGAGGTGGTTGCGCATGCCCAACAGGTGATTCCGGACTGTCCGCCACATGGTTCTGGCACGTCTGAGAGGTGGTTCCGGCATGCCCGGCAGGTCATTTCGGAGAGTCCTCCAAGTGGTTCTGGCATAACACGCAGGTGATTTTGGCGTGTCTGGCAGGTTGTTCCGTTGTGCTTGGCAGGTGGTTCAGGCTTGGCCGGCAGGTGGTTCCAGACTGTCCAGGACGTGTTTCCAGCTTCTCCGGCAGGTGGTTCTGGTACGTCTGAGAGGTGGTTCCGCCATGGCTGGCAGGTGATTCCGGACCGTCCCCCAGGTGGTTCTGGCATAGCCAGCAGTTGATATTGGCCTGTCCGGCAGGTGGTTCCAGCGAGTCGAACAGGTGGCTCCGGCGTGCTCGGCAGGTGGTTCCGGTCTGTCCGGTAGGTGATTCCGGCGTGTCCGGCACGTGCTTCCGGCATGTCTGAGAGGTGGTTCCGGCATGCGCGGCAGGTGATTCCGTAGTGTCCGCCAGGTGGTTCTGGCGTACCCGGCAGGTGATTTTGGCGTGTCCGGCAGGTGTTTCTGGCGAGTCGAGCAGGTGGCTCCGGCATGCTCGGCAGGTGCTTCCGGGGTCTCCGGCACGTGGTTCTGGTGTGTCTGAGAGCTGGTTCCGGCATGTCCGGCAGATGATTCCGGAGTGTCCGCCAAGAGGTTCTGGCATACCCGGCTGGTGATTTGGGCATGTCAGGTAGGTGGTTCCGGCGAGTCGAGCAGGTGGCTCCGGCGTGCTCGGCAGGTTGTTCAGAAGGGTCTGGCAGGTGTTTTCCGTCTGTTCGGGGTGTGGTTCCAGCATCTCATGCACATGGTTCTGGCACGTCTGAGATGTGGTTCCGGCCGGCCCGACAGGTGTTTCCACAGTGTCCGCCAAGTGGTACTGGCGTAGTTGGCAGGTGATTTTGGCATGACCGGCAGGTGGTTCCAGCAAGCCCGGCAGGTGATTCCGAAGTGTTCCCCAACTGGTTGTGGCGTAGCCGGCAGGTGATTTCTGCGTGTCCGGCAGGTGGTTCTGGCGAGTCGAGCAGGTGGTTCCGGCGTGCTCGGCAGGTGCTTCCGGGGTCATTGGCACGTGGTTCTGGCATATCTGAGAGGTGGTTCCGGCATGCCCGGCACGTGATTCCGGAGCGTTCGCCAAGTGTTTCCGGAGTAGCCGGCTGGTGATTTTGCATGTCCAGCGGTCGTTCCGGCGGGTCGAGCCGGTGGTTCCGGCGTGTCCGGCAGGTGGTTCCGGTCTGTCCGGCAGGTGGTTCTGTGGTGTCCGGCACGAGGTTCAGTCTGAGAGGCTGTGCCGGCATGCCCCTCACGTGATTCCGGCTTGTCCCCGAAGTGGTGCTGGTGTAGCGGGCAGGTGATTTTGGCGTGTCCGGCAGGTGGTTCCGACGTGTTGAGCACGTGGTTGCGACGTGCTCGGCAGGTGCTTCCGGCGTCTCCGGCACGTGTTTCTGGCACATCTGAGTGGTGGTTCCGGCATGCCCAAAAGTTGATTCCGGTCTGTCCTGTAGGTGGTTCCGGCGTGCACGGCACGTGGTTCTGGTACGTGTCAGAGGTGGTTGCGTATGCCCAACAGGTGATTCCGGACTGTCCGCCACGTGCTTCTGGCACGTCTGAGAGGTGATTCCAACATGCCCGGCAGGTCATTTCGGAGACTCGTCCAAGTGGTTCTGGCGTAGCCCGCAGGTGATTTTGGAGTGTCCGGCAGGTGGTTCCGCCGTGCTCGGCAGGTGGTTCAGGCATGGCCGTCACGTGGTTCCAGTCTGTCCAGGACGTGTTTCCAGCTTCTCCGGCAGGTGGTTCTGGTACGTCTGAGAGGTGGTTCCGCCATGGCTGGCAGGTGATCCCGGACTGTCCCCCAGGTGGTTCTGGCATAGCCAGCAGTTGATATTGGCCTGTCCGGCAGGTGGTTCCAGCGTGTCGAACAGGTGGCTCCGGCGTGCTCGGCAGGTGGTTCCGGTCTGTCCGGTAGGTGATTCCGGCGTGTCCGGCACATGCTTCCGGCACGTCTGAGAGGTGGTTCCGGCATGCGCGACAGGTGGTTACGGAGTGTCCGCCAGGTGGTTCTGGCGTACCCGGCAGGTGATTTTGGCGTGTCCGGCAGGTGTTTCTGGCGAGTCGAGCAGGTGGCTCCGGCATGCTCGGCAGGTGCTTCCGGCGTCTCCGGCACGTGGTTCTGGTGTGTCTGAGAGCTGGTTCCGGCATGTCCGGCAGATGATTCCGGAGTGTCCGCCAAGTGGTTCTGGCATACCCGGCTGGTTATTTGGGCATGTCAGGTAGGTGGCTCCGGCGTGCTCGGCAGGTTGTTCAGACGGGTCTGGCAGGTGTTTTCCGTCTGTTCGGGGTGTGGTTCCAGCATCTCATGCACATGGTTCTGGCACGTCTGAGATGTGGTTCCGGCCGGCCCGACAGGTGTTTCCACAGTGTCCGCCAAGTGGTACTGGCGTAGTTGGCAGGTGATTTTGGCATGACCGGCAGGTGGTTCCAGCAAGCCCGGCAGGTGATTCCGAAGTGTTCCCCAACTGGTTGTGGCGTAGCCGGCAGATGATTTTGGCGTGTCCGGAAGGTGTTTCTGGCGAGTCGAGCAGGTGGCTCCGGCATGCTCGGCAGGTGCTTCCGGCGTCTCCGGCACTTGGTTGTGGTGTGTCTGAGAGCTGGTTCCGGCATGTCCGGCAGATGATTCCGGAGTGTCCGCCAAGTGGTTCTGGCATACCCAGCAGGTGATTTTGGCGTGTCAGGGAGGTGGTACCGGTGAGTCGAGCAGGTGGTTCCGGCGTGCTCAGCAGGTGGTTCAGGCGGTTCTGGCAGGTGGTATCCGTCTGTTCGGGGTGTGGTTCCAGCATCTCATGAACACGTTTCTGGCACGTCTGAGATGTGGTTCCAGCCGGCCCGACAGGTGTTTCCGCAGTTTCCGCCAAGCGGTTCTGGCGTAGTTGGCAGGTGATTTGGGCATGACTGGCAGGTGGTTCCAGCAAGCCTGGCAGGTGATTCCAAAGTGTTCACCAACTGGTTGTGGCGTAGCCGGCAGGTGATTTTTGCGTGATCGGCAGGTGGTTCTGGCGAGTCGAGCAGGTGGTTCCGGCGTGCTCGGCTGGTGCTTCCGGGGTCATTGGCACGGGGTTCTGGCATGTCTGAGAGGTGGTTCCTGCATGCCCGGCAAGTGATTCCGGAGTGTTCGCCAAGTGGTTCTGGCATAGTCGGCAGGTGATTTTGGCATGTCCGGCAGGTGGTTCAGGCGAGTTGAGCAGGTGGTTCTAACGTGCTTGGCAGGTGCTTCCGGCGTCTCCGGCAAGTGTTTCTGGCACATCTGACAGGTGGTTCCGGCATGCCCGAAAGCTGATTCCGGTCTGTCCGGTAGGTGGTTCCAGCCTGCACGGCATGTGGTTCTGGTACGGCTCAGAGGTGGTTGCGCATGCCCAACAGGTGATTCCGGACTGTCCGCCACATGGTTCTGACACGTCTGAGAGGTGGTTCCGGCATGCCCGGCAGGTCATCCCAGAGAGTCCTCCAAGTGGTTCTGGCATAACACGCAGGTGATTTTGGCGTGTCTGGCAGGTTGTTCCGTTGTGCTTGTCAGGTGGTTCAGGCTTGGCCGGCAGGTGGTTCCAGACTGTCCAGGACGTGTTTCCAGCTTCTCCGGCAGGTGGTTCTGGTACGTCTGAGAGGTGGTTCCGCCATGGCTGGCAGGTGATTCCGGACCTTCCCCCAGGTGGTTCTGGCATAGCCAGCAGTTGATATTGGCCTGTCCGGCAGGTGGTTCCAGCGAGTCGAACAGGTGGCTCCGGCGTGCTCGGCAGGTGGTTCCGGTCTGTCCGGTAGGTGATTCCGGCGTGTCCGGCACGTGCTTCCGGCACGTCTGAGAGGTGGTTCCGGCATGCGCGACAGGTGATTTCGGATTGTCCGCCAGGTGGTTCTGGCGTACCCGGCAGGTGGTTTTGGCGTGTCCGGCAGGTGTTTCTGGCGAGTCGAGCAGGTGGCTCCGGCATGCTCGGCAGGTGCTTCCGGCGTCTCCGGCACGTGGTTCTGGTGTGTCTGAGAGCTGGTTCCGGCATGTCCGGCAGATGATTCCGGAGTGCCCGCCAAGTGGTTCTGGCATTCCCGGCTGGTGATTTGGGCATGTCAGGTAGGTGGTTCCGGCGAGTCGAGCAGGTGGCTCCGGCGTGCTCGGCAGGTTGTTCAGACGGGTCTGGCAGGTGTTTTCCGTCTGTTCGGGGTGTGGTTCCAGCATCTCATGCACATGGTTCTGGCACGTCTGAGATGTGGTTCCGTCCAGCCCGACAGGGGTTTCCACAGTGTCCGCCACGTGGTACTGGCATAGTTGGCAGGTGATTTTGGCATGACCGGCAGGTGGTTCCGGCAGGCCCGGCAGGTGATTCCGGAGTGTTCGCCAAGTGTTTCCGGCGTAGCAGGCAGGTGATTTTTGCGTGTGCGGCAGGTGGTTCTGGCGAGTCGAGCAGGTGGTTCCGGTGTGCTCGGCAGGTGCTTCCGGGGTCATTGGCACGTGGTTCTGGCATATCTGAGAGGTGGTTCCGGCATGCCCGGCAGGTGATTCCGGAGTGTTCGCCAAGTGTTTCCGGCGTAGCCGGCTGGTGATTTTGCACGTCCAGCGGTCGTTCCGGAGGGTCGAGCCGGTGGTTCCGGCGTGTCCGGCAGGTGGTTCCGGTCTGTCCGGCAGGTGGTTCTGTGGTGTCCGGCACGAGGTTCAGTCTGAGAGGCTGTGCCGGCATGCCCCTCACGTGATTCCGGCTTGTCCCCGAAGTGGTGCTGGTGTAGCGGGCAGGTGATTTTGGCGTGTCCGGCAGGTGGTTCAGGCGAGTTGAGCAGGTGGTTGCGACGTGCTCGGCAGGTGCTTCCGGCGTCTCCGGCACGTGTTTCTGGCACATCTGACTGGTGGTTCCGGCATGCCCAAAAGTTGATTCCGGTCTGTCCGGTAGTTGGTTCCGGCGTGCACAGACGTGGTTCTGGTACGTGTCAGAGGTGGTTGCGTATGCCCAACAGGTGATTCCGGACTGTCCGCCACGTGCTTCTGGCACGTCTGAGAGGTGGTTCCAACATGCCCGGCGGGTCATTTCGGAGAGTCGTCCACGTGGTTCTGGCATAGCCCGCAGGTGATTTTGGCGTGTCCCGCAGGTGGTTCCGCCGTGCTCGGCAGGTGGTTCAGGCATGGCCGTCACGTGGTTCCAGTCTGTCCAGGACGTGTTTCCAGCTCCTCCGGCAGGTGGTTCTGGTACGTCTGAGAGGTGGTTCCGTCATGGCTGGCAGGTGACCCCTGACTGTCCCCCAGGTGGTTCTGGCATAGCCAGCAGTTGATATTGGCCTGTCTGGCAGGTGGTTCCAGCGAGTCGAACAGGTGGCTCCGGCGTTCTTGGCAGGTGGTTCCGGTCTGTCCGGTAGGTGTTTCCGGCGTGTCTGGCACGTGCTTCCGGCACGTCTGAGAGGTTGTTCCGGCATGCGCGGCAGGTGATTCCGTAGTGTCCGCCAGGTGGTTCTGGCATACCCGGCAGGTGATTTTGGCGTGTCCGGCAGGTGTTTCTGGCGAGTCGAGCAGGTGGCTCCGGCATGCTCGGCAGGTGCTTCCGGCGTCTCCGGCACTTGGTTCTGGTGTGTCTGAGAGCTGGTTCCGGCATGTCCCCCAGATGATTCCGGAGTGTCCGCCAAGTGGTTCTGGCATACCCAGCAGGTGATTTTGGCGTGTCAGGGAGGTGGTACCGGTGAGTCGAGCAGGTGCTTTCGGCGTGCTCAGCAGGTGGTTCAGGCGGTTCTGGCAGGTGGTATCCGTCTGTTCGGGGTGTGGTTCCAGCATCTCATGAACACGTTTCTGGCACGTCTGAGATGTGGTTCCAGCCGGCCCGACAGGTGTTTCCGCAGTGTCCGCCAAGCGGTTCTGGCGTAGTTGGCAGGTGATTTTGGCATGACTGGCAGGTGGTTCCAGCAAGCCTGGCAGGTGATTCCAAAGCGTTCACCAACTGGTTGTGGCGTAGCCGGCAGGTGATCTTTGCGTGATCGGCAGGTGGTCCTGGCGAGTCGAGCAAGTGGTTCCGGCGTGCTCGGCTGGTGCTTCCGGGGTCATTGGCACGGGGTTCTGGCATGTCTGAGAGGTGGTTCCTGCATGCCCGGCAAGTGATTCCGGAGTGTTCGCCAAGTGGTTCTGGCATAGTCGGCAGGTGATTTTGGCATGTCCGGCAGGTGGTTCAGGCGAGTTGAGCAGGTGGTTCCAACGTGCTTGGCAGGTGCTTCCGGCGTCTCCGGCACGTGTTTCTGGCACATCTGACAGGTGGTTCCGGCATGCCCGAAAGCTGATTCCGGTCTGTCCGGTAGGTGGTTCCAGCCTGCACGGCATGTGGTTCTGGTACGTCTCAGAGGTGGTTGCGCATGCCCAACAGGTGATTCCGGACTGTCCGCCACATGGTTCTGGCACGTCTGAGAGGTGGTTCCGGCATGCCCGGCAGGTCATTTCGGAGAGTCCTCCAAGTAGTTCTGGCATAACACGCAGGTGATTTTGGCGTGTCTGGCAGGTTGTTCCGTTGTGCTTGGCAGGTGGTTCAGGCTTGGCCGGCAGGTGGTTCCAGACTGTCCAGGACGTGTTTCCAGCTTCTCCGGCAGGTGGTTCTGGTACGTCTGAGAGGTGGTTCCGCCATGGCTGGCAGGTGATTCCGGACCGTCCCCCAGTGGTTCTGGCATAGCCAGCAGTTGATATTGGCCTGTCCGGCAGGTGGTTCCAGCGAGTCGAACAGGTGGCTCCGGCGTGCTCGGCAGGTGGTTCCGGTCTGTCCGGTAGGTGATTCCGGCGTGTCCGGCACGTGCTTCCGGCACGTCTGAGAGGTGGTTCCGGCATGTGCGACAGGTGGTTTCGGAGTGTCCGCCAGGTGGTTCTGGCGTACCCGGCAGGTGATTTTGGCGTGTCCGGCAGGTGTTTCTGGCGAGTCGAGCAGGTGGCTCCGGCATGCTCGGCAGGTGCTTCCAGCGTCTCCGGCACGTGGTTCTGGTGTGTCTGAGAGCTGGTTCCGGCATGTCCGGCAGATGATTCCGGAGTGTCCGCCAAGTGGTTCTGGCATAACCGGCTGGTGATTTGGGCATGTCAGGTCGGTGGCTCCGGCGTGCTCGGCAGGTTGTTCAGACGGGTCTGGCAGGTGTTTTCCGTCTGTTCGGGGTGTGGTTCCAGCATCTCATGCACATGGTTCTGGCACGTCTGAGATGTGGTTCCGGCCGGCCCGACAGGTGTTTCCGCAGTGTCCGCCAAGCGGTTGTGGCGTAGTTGGCAGGTGATTTTGGCATGACCGGCATGTGGTTCCAGCAAGCCCGGCAGGTGATTCCGAAGTGTTCCCCAACTGGTTGTGGCGTAGCCGGCAGGTGATTTTTGCGAGTCCGGCAGGTGGTTCTGGCGAGTCGAGCAGGTGGTTCCGGCGTGCTCGGCAGGTGCTTCCGGGGTCATTGGCATGTGGTTCTGGCATATCTGAGAGGTGGTTCCGGCATGCCCGGCAGGTGATTCCGGAGTGTTCGCCAAGTGTTTCCGGCGTAGCCGGCAGGTGATTTTGCATGTCCAGCGGTCGTTCCGGCGGGTCGAGCCGGTGGTTCCGGCGTGTCCGGCAGGTGGTTCCGGTCTGTCCGGCAGGTGGTTCTGTGGTGTCCGGCACGAGGTTCAGTCTGAGAGGCTGTGCCGGCATGCCCCTCACGTGATTCCGGCTTGTCCCCGAAGTGGTGCTGGTGTAGCGGGCAGGTGATTTTGGCGTGTCCGGCAGGTGGTTCAGGCGAGTTGAGCAGGTGGTTGCGACGTGCTCGGCAGGTGCTTCCGGCGTCTCCGGCACGTGTTTCTGGCACATCTGACTGGTGGTTCCGGCATGCCCAAGAGTTGATTCCGGTCTGTCCGGTAGGTGGTTCCGGCGTGCACGGCACGTGGTTCTGGTACGTGTCAGAGGTGGTTGCGTATGCCCAACAGGTGATTCCGGACTGTCCGCCACGTGCTTCTGGCACGTCTGAGAGGTGGTTCCGGCATGCCCGAAAGGTGATTCCGGTCTGTCCGGTAGGTGGTTCCAGCCTGCACTGCATGTGGTTCTGGTACGTCTCAAAGGTGGTTGCGCATGCCCAACAGGTGATTCCGGACTGCCCGCCACATGGTTCTGGGACGTCTGAGAGGTGGTTCCGGCATGCCCGGCAGGTCATCCCAGAGAGTCCTCCAAGTGGTTCTGGCATAACACGCAGGTGATTTTGGCGTGTCTGGCAGGTTGTTCCGTTGTGCTTGGCAGGTGGTTCAGGCTTGGGCGGCAGGTGGTTCCAGACTGTCCAGGACGTGTTTCCAGCTTCTCCGGCAGTTGATTCTGGTACGTCTGAGAGGTGGTTCCGCCATGGCTGGCTGGTGATTCCGGACCGACCCCCAGGTGGTTCTGGCATAGCCAGCAGTTGATATTGGCCTGTCCGGCAGGTGGTTCCAGCGAGTCGAACAGGTGGCTCCGGCGTGCTTGGCAGGTGGTTCCGGTCTGTCCGATAGGTGATTCCGGCGTGTCCGGCACGTGCTTCCGGCACGTCTGAGAGGTGGTTCCGGCATGCGCGACAGCTGATTTCGGAGTGTCCGCCAGGTGGTTCTGGCGTACCTGGCAGGTGATTTTGGCGTGTCCAGCAGGTGTTTCTGGCGAGTCGAGCAGGTGGCTCCGGCATGCTCGGCAGGTGCTTCCGGCGTCTCCGGCATGTGGTTCTGGTGTGTCTGAGAGGTGGTTCCGTCATGTACGGCAGATGATTCCGGAGTGTCCGCGAAGTGGTTCTGGCATACCCGGCTGGTGTTTGGGCATGTCACTAGGTGGTTCCGGCGAGTCGAGCAGGTGGCTCCGGCGTGCTCGGCAGGTTGTTCAGACGGGTCTGGCAGGTGTTTTCCGTCTGTTCGGGGTGTGGCTCCAGCATCTCATGCACATGGTTCTGGCACGTCTGAGATGTGGTTCCGGCCGGCCCGACAGGTGTTTCCACAGTGTCCGCCAAGTGGTACTGGCGTAGTTGGCAGGTGATTTTGGCATGACCGGCAGGTGGTTCCAGCAAGCCCGGCAGGTGATTCCGAAGTGTTCCCCAACTGGTTGTGGCGTAGCCGGCAGGTGATTTTTGCGTGTCCGGCAGGTGGTTCTGGCGATTCGAGCAGGTGGTTCCGGCATGCTCGGCAGGTGCTTCCGGGGTCATTGGCACGTGGTTCTGGCATATCTGAGAGGTGGTTCCGGCATGCCCGGCAGGTGATTCCGGAGTGTTCGCCAAGTGTTTCCGGCGTAGCCGGCAGGTGATTTTGAATGTCCAGCGGTCGTTCCGGCGGGTCGAGCCGGTGGTTCCGGCGTGTCCGGCATGTGGTTCCGGTCTGTCCGGCAGGTGGTTCTGTGGTGTCCGGCACGAGGTTCAGTCTGAGAGGCTGTGCCGGGATGCCCCTCACGTGATTCCGGCTTGTCCCCGAAGTGGTGCTGGTGTAGCGGGCAGGTGATTCTGGCGTGTCCGGCAGGTGGTTCAGGCGAGTTGAGCAGGTGGTTGCGACGTGCTCGGCAGGTGCTTCCGGCGTCTCCGGCACGTGTTTCTGGCACATCTGACTGGTGGTTCCGGCATGCCCAAAAGTTGATTCCGGTCTGTCCGGTAGGTGGTTCCGG
>NW_027227521.1:0-12481 GCF_037783145.1 Equus przewalskii | reverse complement strand
TGGTGAACACTTTGGAATCACCTGCCAGGCTTGCTGGAACCACCTGCCAGTCATGCCAAAATCACCTGCCAACTACGCCAGAACCGCTTGGCGGACACTGCGGAAACACCTGTCGGGCCGGCTGGAACCACATCTCAGACGTGCCAGAAACGTGTTCATGAGATGCTGGAACCATACCCCGAACAGACGGATACCACCTGCCAGAACCGCCTGAATCACCTGCTGAGCACGCCGGAACCACCTGCTCGACTCACCGGTACCACCTCCCTGACACGCCAAAATCACCTGCTGGGTATGCCAGAACCACTTGGCGGACACTCCGGAATCATCTGCCGGACATGCCGGAACCAGCTCTCAGACACACCAGAACCACGTGCCGGAGATGCCGGAAGCACCTGCCGAGCATGCCGGAGCCACCTGCTCGACTCGCCAGAAACACCTGCCGGACACGGCAAAATCACCTGCCGGGTACGCCAGAACCACCTGGCGGACACTCCGAAATCACCTGTCGCGCATGCCGGAACCACCTCTCAGACGTGCCGGAAGCACGTGCCGGACACGCCGGAATCACATACCGGACAGACCGGAACCACCTGCCGAGCACGCCGGAGCCACCTGTTCGACTCGCTGGAACCACCTGCCGGACAGGCCCATATCAACTGCTAGCTCTTCCAGAACCAACTGGGGGATGGTCCGGGATAACCTGCCAGCCATGGCGGAACCACCTCTCAGACGTGCCAGAACCACCTGCCGGAGAAGCTGGAAACACGTCCTGGACAGTCTGGAACCACCTGCCGGCCAAGCCTGAACCACCTGCCAAGCACAACGGAACAACCTGCCAGACACGCCAAAATCACCTGCGTGTTATGCCAGAACCACTTGGAGGACTCTCTGGGGTAACCTGCCGGGCATGCCGGAACCACCTCTCACACGTGCCAGAACCATGTGGCGGACAGTCCGGAATCACCTGTTGGGCATGCGCAACCACCTCTGAGACGTACCAGAACCACATGCCGTGCAGGCTGGAACCACCTACCGGACAGACCAGAATCACCTTTCGGGCATGCCGGAACCACCTGTCAGATGTGCCAGAAACACGTGCCGGAGACGCCGGAAGCACCTGCCAAGCACGTTGGAACCACCTGCTCAACTCGCCTGAACCACCTGCCGGACATGCCAAAATCACCTGCCGACTATGCCAGAACCCCTTGGCGAACACACCGGAATCACTTGCCGGGCATGCAGGAACCACCTCTCAGACATGCCAGAACCCCGTGCCAATGACCCCGGAAGCACCAGCCGAGCACGCCGGAACCACCTGCTCGACTCGCCAGAACCACCTGCCGATCACGCAAAAATCACCTGCCGGCTACGCCACAACCAGTTGGTGAACACTTTGGAATCACCTGCCAGGCTTGCTGGAACCACCTGCCAGTCATGCCAAAATCACCTGCCAACTACGCCAGAACCGCTTGGCGGACACTGCGGAAACACCTGTCGGGCCGGCTGGAACCACATCTCAGACGTGCCAGAAACGTGTTCATGAGATGCTGGAACCACACCCCGAACAGACGGATACCACCTGCCAGAACCGCCAGAACCACCTGCTGAGCACGCCGGAACCACCTGCTCGACTCACCGGTACCACCTCCCTGACACGCCAAAATCACCTGCTGGGTATGCCAGAACCACTTGGCGGACACTCCGGAATCATCTGCCGGACATGCCGGAACCAGCTCTCAGACACATCAGAACCAAGTGCCGGAGACGCTGGAAGCACCTGCCGAGCATGCCGGAGCCACCTGCTCGACTCGCCAGAAACACCTGCCGGACACGCCAAAATCACCTGCCGGGTATGCCAGAACCACCTGGCGGACGCTACGGAATCACCTGCCGCGCATGCCGGAACCACCTCTCAGACGTGCCGGAAGCACGTGCCGGACACGCCGGAAACACCTACCGGACAGACCGGAACCACCTGCCAAGAACGCCGGAGCCACCTGTTCGACTCGCTGGAACCACCTGCCGGACAGGCCAGTATCAACTGCTGGCTATGCCAGAACCACCTGGGGGACAGTCCGGGATCACCTGCCAGCCATGGCGGAACCACCTCTCAGACGTACAGAACCACCTGCCGGAGAAGCTGGAAACACGTCCTGGACAGACTGGAACTACGTGACGGCCATGCCTGAACCACCTGCCAAGCACGGCGGAACCACCTGCCGGACACGCCAAAATCACCTGCGGGCTACGCCAGAACCTCTTGGACGACTCTCCGAAATGACCTGCCGGGCATGTTGGAACGGCCTCTCAGACGTGCCAGAAGCACGTGGCGGACAGTCCGGAATCACCTGTTGGGCATACGCACCCACCTCTGACACGTACCAGAACCACGTGCCGTGCACGCCGGTACCACCTACCGGACAGACCGGAATCAACTTTTGGGCATGCCGGAACCACCAGTCAGATGTGCCAGAAACACGTGCCGGAGACGCCGGAAGCACCTGCCGAGCACGTCGCAACCACCTGCTCAACTCGCCTGAACCACCTGCCGGACACGCCAAAATCACCTGCCCGCTACACCAGCACCACTTCGGGGACAAGCCGGAATCACGTGAGGGGCATGCCGGCACAGCCTCTCAGACTGAACCTCGTGCCGGACACCACAGAACCACCTGCCGGACAGACCGGGACCACCTGCCGGACACGCCGGTACCACCGGCTCGACCCGCCGGAACTACCGCTGGACATCCAAAATCACCTGCCAGCTATGCCGGAAACACTTGTCGAACACTCCAGAATCACCTGCCGGGCATGCCGGAACCAACTCTCAGATATGCCAGAACCACGTGCCAATGACCCCGGAAGCACCTGCCGAGCACGCCGCAACCACCTGCTCGACTCGCCAGAAACACCTGCCTGACACGCCAAAATCACCTGCCGGGTACGCCAGAACCACCTGGAGGACACTCTGAAATGACCTGTCGCGGATGCCGGAACCACCTCTCAGACTTGCCGGAAGCACGTGCCGGACACGCCGGAATCACCTACCGGACAGACCGGAACCACCTGCCGAGCACGCCAGAGCCACATCTTCGACTCGCTGGAACCACCTGCCGGACAGGCCAATATTAACTGCTGGCTATGCCAGAACCACCTGGGGGACGGTCCGGAATCACCTGCCAGCCATGGCGGAACCACCTCTCAGACGTACCAGAACCACCTGCCGGAGAAGCTGGAAACACGTCCTGGACAGTCTGGAACCACCTGCCGGCCAAGCCTGAACCACCTGCCAAGCACAACGGAACAACCTGCCAGACACGCCAAAATCACCTGCGTGATATGCCAGAACCACTTGGAGGACTCTCTGGGATGACCTGCCGGGCATGCCGGAACCACCTCTCAGACGTGCCAGAACCATGTGGCGGACAGTCCGGAATCACCTGTGGGGCATGCGCAACCACCTCTGAGACGTACCAGAACCACATGCCGTGCAGGCTGGAACCACCTACCGGACAGACCGGAATCACCTGTTGGGCATACGCAACCACCTCTGACACGTACCAGAACCACGTCCGTGCACGCCGGAACCACCTACCGGACAGACCGGAATCAACTTTTGGGCATGCCGGAACCACCAGTCAGATGTGCCAGAAACACGTGCCGGAGACGCCGGAAGCACCTGCCGAGCACGTCGCAACCACCTGCTCAACTCGCCTGAACCACCTGCCGGACATGCCAAAATCACCTGCCCGCTACACCAGCACCACTTCGGGGACAAGCCGGAATCACGTGAGGGGCATGCCGGCACAGCCTCTCAGACTGAACCTCGTGCCGGACACCACAGAACCACCTGCCGGACAGACCGGAACCACCTGCCGGACACGCCGGAACCACCGGCTCGACCCGCCGGAACGACCGCTGGAGATGCAAAGTCACCTGTCGGCTACGCCGGAAACACTTGGCGAACACTCCGGAATCACCTGCCGGGCATGCCGGAACCACCTCTCAGATATGCCAGAACCACGTGACAATGACCCCGGAAGCACCTGCCGAGCACGCCGGAACCACCTGCTCGACTCGCCAGAGCCACCTGCCGGACACTGAAAAATCACCTGCCGGCTACGCCACAACCAGTTGGGGAACACTTCGGAATCACCTGCCGGGCTTGCTGGAACCACCTGCCGGTCATGCCAAAATCACCTGCCAACTACGCCAGTACCACTTGGCGGACACTGTGGAAACACCTGTCGGGCCGGCCGGAACCACATCTCTGACGTGCCAGAACCATGTGCATGACATGCTGGAACCACACCCCGAACAGACGGAAAACACCTGCCAGACCCGTCTGAACAACCTGCCGAGCACGCCGAGCCACCTGCTCGACTCGTCGGAACCACCTACCTGACATGCCAAAATCACCAGCCGGGTATGCCAGAACCACTTGGCGGACACTCCGGAATCATCTGCCGGACATGCCGGAACCAGCTCTCAGACACACCGGAACCACGTGCCGGAGACGCCGGAAGCACCTGCCGAGCATGCCGGAGCCACCTGCTCGACTCGCCAGAAACACCTGCTGGACACGCCAAAATCACCTGCCGGGTACGCCAGAACCACCTGGCGGACACTCCGAAACCACCTGTCACGCATGCCGGAACCAACTCTCAGACGTGCCGGAAGCACGTGCCAGACACGCCGGAAACACCTACCGGACAGACCGGAACCACCTGCCAAGAACGCCGGAGCCACCTGTTCGACTCGCTGGAACCACCTGCCAGACAGGCCAATATCAACTGCTGGCTATGCCAGAACCACCTGGGGGACAGTCCGGGGTCACCTGCCAGCCATGGCGGAACCACCTCTCAGACGTACCAGAACCACCTGCCGGAGGAGCTGGAAACACGTCCTGGACAGACTGGAACCACGTGACGGCCATGCCTGAACCACCTGCCGAGCACTGCGGAACCACCTGCGGGACACGCCAAAATCACCTGCGGGCTATGCCACAACCACGTGGACGACTCTCCGAAATGACCCGCCGGGCATGTTGGAACCACCTCTCAGACGTGCCAGAAGCACGTGGCGGACAGTCCGGAATCACCTGTTGGGCATACGCAACCACCTCTGACACGTACCAGAACCACGTGCCGTGCAGGCCGGAACCACCTACCGGACAGACTGGAATCAAATTTTGGGCATCCTGGAACCGCCAGTCAGATGTGCCAGAAACACGTGCCGGAGACGCCGGAAGCACCTGCCGATCACGTCGCAAGCACCTGCTCAGCTCGCCTGAACCACCTGCCGGACACGCCAAAATCACCTGCCCGCTACACCAGCACCACTTCGCGGACAAGCCGGAATCACGTGAGGGGCATGCCGGCACTGCCTCTCAGACTGAACCTCGTGCCGGACACCGCAGAACCACCTGCCGGACAGACCGGAACCACCTGCGGCACACGCCGGAAGCACCGGCTCGACCCGCAGGAACGACCGCTGGACATGCAAAATCACCTGCCGGCTACGCCGGAAACACTTGGCGAACACTCCGGAATCACCTGCCGAGCACGCCGGAGCCACCTGTTCGACTCGCTGGAACCACCTGCCGGACAGGCCAATATCAACTGCTGGCTATGCCAGAACCACCTGGGGGACGGTCCGGAATCGCCTGCCAGCAATGGCGGAACCACCTCTCAGACGTACCAGAACCACCTGCCGGAGAAGCTGGAAACACGTCCTGGAGAGTCTGGAACCACCTGCCGGCTAAGCCTGAACCACCTGCCAAGCACAACGGAACAACCAGCCAGACACGCCAAAATCACCTGCGTGCTATGCCAGAACCACTTGGAGGACTCTCCGGGATGACCTGCCGGTCATGCCGGAACCACCTCTCAGACGTGCCAGAACCATGTGGCGGACAGTCCGGGATCACCTGTTGGGCATGCGCAACCACCTCTGAGACGTACCAGAACCACATGCCGTGCAGGCTGGAACCACCTACCGGACAGACCGGAATCACCTTTCGGGCATGCCGGAACCACCTGTCAGATGTGCCAGAAACACGTGCCGGAGACGCCGGAAGCACCTGCCGAGCACGTCGCAACCACCTGCTCAACTCGTCTGAACCACCTGCCGGACACGCCAAAATCACCTGCCCGCTACACCAGCACCACTTCGGGGACAAGCCGGAATCACGTGAGGGGCATGCCGGCACAGCCTCTCAGACTGAACCTCGTGCCGGACACCACAGAACCACCTGCCGGACAGACCGGAACCACCTGCCGGACACGCCGGAACCACCGGCTCGACCCGCCGGAACGACCGCTGGAGATGCAAAGTCACCTGTCGGCTACGCCGGAAACACTTGGCGAACACTCCGGAATCACCTGCCGGGCATGCCGGAACCACCTCTCAGATATGCCAGAACCACGTGACAATGACCCCGGAAGCACCTGCCGAGCACGCCGGAACCACCTGCTCGACTCGCCAGAGCCACCTGCCGGACACTGAAAAATCACCTGCCGGCTACGCCACAACCAGTTGGGGAACACTTCGGAATCACCTGCCGGGCTTGCTGGAACCACCTGCCGGTCATGCCAAAATCACCTGCCAACTACGCAAGTACCACTTGGCGGACACTGTGGAAACACCTGTCGGGCCGGCCGGAACCACATCTCAGACGTGCCAGAACCATGTGCATGACATGCTGGAACCACACCCCGAACAGACGGAAAACACCTGCCAGACCCGTCTGAACAACCTGCCGAGCACGCCGGAGCCTCCTGCTCGACTCGCCGGAACCACCTACCTGACATGCCCAAATCACCAGCCGGGTATGCCAGAACCACTTGGCGGAAACTCCGGAATCATCTGCCGGACAGGCCGGAACGAGCTCTCAGACACACCAGAACCACGTGCCGGAGACGCCGGAAGCACCTGCCGAGCACGCCGGAGCCACCTGTTCGACTCGCTGGAAGCACCTGCCGGACAGGCCAATATCAACTGCTGGCTATGCCAGAACCACCTGGGGGACGGTCCGGAATCGCCTGCCAGCCATGGCGGAACCACCTCTCAGACGTACCAGAACCACCTGCCGGAGAAGCTGGAAACACGTCCTGGACAGTCTGGAACCACCTGCCAAGCACAACGGAACAACCTGCCAGACACGCCAAAATCACCTGCGTGTTATGCCAGAACCACTTGGAGGACTCTCTGGGATGACCTGCCGGGCATGCTGGAACCACCTCTCTGACGTGCCAGAACCATGTGGCGGACAGTCCGGAATCACCTGTTGGGCATGCGCAACCACCTCTGAGACGTACCAGAACCACATGCCGTGCAGGCTGGAACCACCTACCGGACAGACCGGAATCACCTTTCGGGCATGCCGGAACCACCTGTCAGATGTGCCAGAAACACGTGCCGGAGACGCCGGAAGCACCTGCCAAGCACGTTGGAACAACCTGCTCAACTCGCCTGAACCACCTGCCGGACATGCCAAAATCACCTGCCGACTATGCCAGAAACTCTTGGCGAACACTCCGGAATCACTTGCCGGGCATGCAGGAACCACCTCTCAGACATGCCTGAACCCCGTGCCAATGACCCCGGAAGCAACCAGCCGAGCACGCCGGAACCACCTGCTCGACTCGCCAGAACCACCTGCCGATCACGCAAAAATCACCTGCCGGGTACGCCAGAACCAACTGGCGGACACTCCGAAATCACCTGTCGCGCATGCCGGAACCACCTCTCAGACGTGCCGGAAGCACGTGCCGGACACGCCGGAATCACCTACCGGACAGACCGGAACAACCTGCCGAGCACGCCGTAGCCACCTGCTCGACTCGCCAGAACCACCTGCCGATCACGCAAAAATCACCTGCCGGCTACTCGACAACCAGTTGGTGAACACTTTGGAATCACCTGCCAGGCTTGCTGGAACCACCTGCCAGTCATGCCAAAATCACCTGCCAACTACGCCAGAACCGCTTGGCGGACACTGCGGAAACACCTGTCGGGCCGGCTGGAACCACATCTCAGACGTGCCAGAAACGTGTTCATGAGATGCTGGAACCATACCCCGAACAGACGGATACCACCTGCCAGAACCGCCTGAATCACCTGCTGAGCACGCCGGAACCACCTGCTCGACTCACCGGTACCACCTCCCTGACACGCCAAAATCACCTGCTGGGTATGCCAGAACCACTTGGCGGACACTCCGGAATCATCTGCCGGACATGCCGGAACCAGCTCTCAGAGACACCAGAACCACGTGCCGTAGACGCCGGAAGCACCTGCCGAGCATGCCGGAGCCACCTGCTCGACTCGCCAGATACACATGCCGGACACGCCAAAATCACCTGCCGGGTACGCCAGAACCACCTGGCGAACACTCCGAAATCACCTGTCGCGCATGCCGGAACCACCTCTCAGACGTGCCGGAAGCACGTGCCGGACACGCCGGAATCACCTACCTGACAGACCGGAACCACCTGCCGAGCACGCCGGAGCCACCTGTTCGACTCGCTGGAACCACCTGCCGGACAGGCCAATATCAACTGCTGGCTAGGCCAGAGCCACCTGGGGTCGGTCCGGAATCACCTGCCAGCCATGGCGGAACCACCTCTCAGACGTACCAGAACCACCTGCCGGACACGCCGGAACCACCGGCTCGACCCGCCGGAACGACCGCTGGACATGCAAAATCACCTGCCTGCTACGCCGGAAACACTTGGCGAACACTCCGGAATCACCTGCCGGGCCTGCCGGAACCACCTGCCGGTCATGCCAAAATCACCTGCCAACTATGCCAGTACCACGTGGCGGACACTGTGGAAACCCCTGTCGGGCCGGACGGAACCACATCTCAGACGTGCCAGAACCATGTACATGAGATGCTGGAACCACACCCCGAACAGACGGAAAACACCTGCCAGACCCGTCTGAACAACCTGCCGAGCACGCCGGAGCCACCTGCTCGACTCGCCGGAACCACCTACCTGACATGCCCAAATCACCAGCCGGGAATGCCAGAACCACTTGGCGGGCACTCCGGAATCATCTGCCGGACATGCCGGAACCAGCTCTCAGACACACCAGAACCACGTGCCGGAGACGCCGGAAGCACCTGCCGAGCATGCCGGAACCACCTGCTCGACTCGCCAGAAACACCTGCCGGACACGCCAAAATCACCTGCCGGGTACGCCAGAACCACCTGGCGGACTCTCCGAAATCACCTGTCGCGCATGCCGGAACCACCTCTCAGACGTGCCGGAAGCACGTGCCGGACACGCCGGAATCACCTACCGGACAGACCGGAACCACCTGCCGAGCACGCCGGAGCCACCTCTTCGACTCGCTGGAACCACCTGCCGGACAGGCCAATATCAACTGCTGGCTATGCCAGAACCACCTGGGGGAAGGTCCGGAATCACCTGCCAGCCATGGCGGAACCACCTCTCAGACGTACCAGAACCACCTGCCGGAGAAGCTGGAAACACGTCCTGGACAGTCTGGAACCACCTGCCGGCCAAGCCTGAACCACCTGCCAAGCACAACGGAACAACCTGCCAGACACGCCAAAATCACCTGCGTGTTATGCCAGAACCACTTGGAGGACTCTCTGGGATGACCTGCTGGGCATGCCGGAACCACCTCTCAGACGTGTCAGAACCATGTGGTGGACAGTCCGGAATCACCTGTTGGGCATGCGCAACCACCTCTGAGACGTACCAGAACCACATGCCGTGCAGGCTGGAACCACCTACCGGACAGAATGGAATCAGCTTTCGGGCATGCCGGAACCACCTGTCAGATGTGCCAGAAACACTTGCCGGAGACGCCGGAAGCAACTGCCAAGCACGTTAGAACCACCTGCTCAACTCGCCTGAACCACCTGCCGGACATGCCAAAATCACCTGCCGACTATGCCAGAACCACTTGCCGTGCACGCCGGAACCACCTACCGGACAGACCGGAATCAACTTTTGGGCATGCCGGAACCACCAGTCAGATGTGCCAGAAACACGTGCCGGAGACGCCGGAAGCACCTGCCGAGCACGTCGCAACCACCTGCTCAACTCGCCTGAACCACCTGCCGGACACGCCAGAATCACCTGCCCGCTACACCAGCACCACTTCGGGGACAAGCCGGAATCACGTGAGGGGCATCCCGGCACAGCCTCTCAGACTGAACCTCGTGCCGGACACCACAGAACCACCTGCCGGACAGACCGGAACCACATGCCGGACACGCCGGAACCACCGGCTCGACCCGCCGGAACGACCGCTGGACATTCAAAATCACCTGCCGGCTACGCCGGAAACACTTGGCGAACACTCCGGAATCACCTGCCGGGCATGCCGGAACCACCTCTCAGATATGCCAGAACCACGTGCCAATGACCCCGGAAGCACCTGCCGAGCATGCCGGAACCACCTGCTCGAATCGCCAGAACCACCTGCCGGACACGCAAAAATCACCTGCCGGCTACGCCACAACCAGTTGGGGAACACTTCGGAATCACCTGCCGGGCTTGCTGGAACCACCTGCCGGTCATGCCAAAATCACCTGCCAACTACGCCAGTACCACTTGGCGGACACTGTGGAAACACCTGTCGGGCCGGCCGGAACCACATCTCAGACGTGCCAGAACCATGTGCATGAGATGCTGGAGCCACACCCCGAACAGACGGAAAACACCTGCCAGACCCGTCTGAACAACCTGCCGAGCACGCCGGAGCCACCTGCTCGACTCGCCAGAACCACCTAGTGACATGCCCAAATCACCAGCCGGGTATGCCAGAACCACTTGGCGGACACTCCGGAATCATCTGCCGTACATGACGGAACCAGCTCTCAGACACACCAGAACCACGTGCCGGAGACGCCGGAAGCACCTGCCGAGCATGCCGGAGCCACCTGCTCGACTCGCCAGAAACACCTGCCGGACACGCCAAAATCACCTGCCAGGTACGCCAGAACCACCTGGCGGACACTCCGAAATCACCTGTCGCGCATGCCGGAACCACCTCTCAGACGTGCCGGAAGCACGTGCCGGACACGCCGGAATCACCTATCGGACAGACCGGAACCACCTGCCAAGCACGCCGGAGCCACCTGTTCGACTCGCTGGAACCACCTGCCGGACAGGCCAATATCAACTGCTGGCTATGCCAGAACCACCTGGGGGTCGGTCCGGAATCACCAGCCAGCCATGGCGGAACCACCTCTCAGACGTACCAGAATCAACTGCCGGAGAAGCTGGAAACACGTCCTGGACAGTCTGGAACCACCTGCCGCCCAAGCCTGAACCACCTGCCAAGCACAACGGAACAACCTGCCAGACACGCCAAAATCACCTGCGTGTTATGCCAGAACCACTTGGAGGACTCTCTGGGATGACCTGCCGGGCATGCCGGAACCACCTCTCAGACGTCCCAGAACCATGTGGCGGGCAGTCCGGAATCACCTGTTGGGCATGCGCAACCACCTTTGAGACGTACCAGAACCACATGCAGTGCAGGCTGGAACCACCTACCGGACAGACCGGAATCACCTTTCGGGCATGCCGGAACCACCTCTCAGACGTGCCAGAAGCACGTGGCGGACAGTCCGGAATCACCTGTTGGGCATACGCAACCACCTCTGACACGTACCAGAACCACGTGCCGTGCACGCCGGAACCACCTACCGGACAGACCGGAATCAACTCTTGGGCATGCCGGAACCACCAGTCAGATGTGCCAGAAACACGTGCCGGAGACGCCGGAAGCACCTGCCGAGCACGTCGCAACCACCTGCTCAACTCGCCTGAACCACCTGCCGGACACGCCAAAATCACCTGCCCGCTACACCAGCACCACTTCGGGGACAAGCCGGAATCACGTGAGGGGCATGCCGGCACAGCCTCTCAGACTGAACCTCGTGCCGGACACCACAGAACCACCTGCCGGACAGACCGGAACCACCTGCCGGACACGCCGGAACCACCGGCTCGACCCGCCGGAACGACCGCTGGACATGCAAAATCACCTGCCGGCTACGCCGGAAACACTTGGCGAACACTCCGGAATCACCTGCCGGGCATGCCGGAACCACCTCTCAGATATGCCAGAACCACATGCCAATGACCCCGGAAGCACCTGCCGAGCACGCCGGAACCACCTGCTCGACTCGCCAGAACCACCTGCCGGACTCGCAAAAATCACCTGCCGGCTACGCCACAACCAGTTGGGGAACACTTCGGAATCACCTGCCGGGCTTGCTGGAACCACATGCCGGTCATGCCAAAATCACCTGCCAACTACGCCACAACCGCTTGGCGGACACTGCGGAAACACCTGTCGGGCCGGCCGGAACCACATCTCAGACGTGCCAGAACCATGTGCATGAGATGCTGGAACCACACCCCGAACAGACGGAAAACACCTGCCAGACCCGTCTGAACAACCTGCCGAGCACGCCGGAGCCAC